>NW_022991318.1:0-31813 GCF_902827175.1 Gymnodraco acuticeps | reverse complement strand
GCAGGAGAGGACTCTTTAAAGTAGAGACACTACATACTGATATACACCTGAACATCAGCAGGAGGACTCTTTAAAGTAGAGACACTACATACATGATATACACCTGAACATCAGCAGGAGAGGACTCTTTAAGTAGAGACACTACACTGATATACACCTGACTCAGCAGGAGAGGACTCTTTAAAGTAGAGACACTACATACTGATATACACCTGAACATCAGCAGGAGAGGACTCTTTAAAGTAGAGACACTACATACTGATATACACCTGAACATCAGCAGGAGAGGACTCTTTAAAGTAGAGACACTACATAGATCTATCACCTGAACATCAGCAGAGAGGACTCTTTAAAGTAGAGACACTACATACTGATATACACCTGAACATCAGCAGGAGAAGGACTCTTTAAAGTAGAGACACTACACACTGATATACACCTGAACATCACAGGAGAGACTCTTTCTTAAAGTAGAGACACTACATACTGATATACACCTGAACATCAGCAGGAGAGGACTCTTTAAAGTAGAGACACTACATACTGATATACACCTGAACATCAGCAGGAGAGGACTCTTTTAAAGTAGAGACACTACACACTGATTACACCTGAACATCAGCAGGAGAGGACTCTTTAAAGTAGAGACACTACACACTGATATACACCTGAACATCAGCAGGAGAGGACTCTTTAAAGTAGAGACACTACAACTGATATACACCCTGAACAATCTAGCAGTGAGAGGACTCTTTAAAGTAGAGACACTACACACTGATATACACCTGAACATCAGCAGGAGAGGACTCTTTAAAGTAGAGACACTACACTACTGATTATACACCTGAACATCAGCAGGAGAGGACTCTTTAAAGTAGGAGACACTACATACTGATATACACCTGAACATCAGCAGGAGAGGACTCTTTAAAGTAGAGACCACTAACATACTGATATACACCTGAACATCAGCAGGAGAGGACTCTTTAAAGTATGAGACAACTACATACTGATATACACCTGAACATCAGCAGGAGAGAGGACTCTTTAAAGTAGAGACACTACACTGATATAACCTGAACATCAGCAGGAGAGGACTCTTTAAGTAGAGACACTACATACTGATATACACCTGAACATCAGCAGGAGAGGACTCTTTAAAGTAGAGCACTACATACTGATATACACCTGAACATCAGCAGGAGAGGACTCTTTAAAGTAGAGACACTACATACTGATATACACCTGAACATCAGGAGAGGACTCTTTAAAGTAGAGACACTACATACTGATATACACCTGAACATCGCAGGAGAGGACTCTTTAAAGTAGAGACACTACATACTGATATACACCTGAACATCAGCAGGAGAGGACTCTTTAAAGTAGAGACACTACATACTGATATACACCTGAACATCAGCAGGAGAGGACTCTTTAAAGTAGAGACACTACATACTGATATACACCTGAACATCAGAGGAGAGGACTCTTTAAAGTAGACACTACATACTGATATACACCTGAACATCAGCAGGAGAGGACTCTTGAAATAGAAATAATGTTTACTTTAATTGATGTATTAAATTAAAACAGCATTTGTAATCCATAGATATCCATAAATAAAGCAAGCAGCTAACATTAACTTTGATGTCAGTCAATGTTGATTTTTCAGATTAGGTTACTGATTAAATTGTATTACATATAATCGTAATGGATTTTTAAAGTAACCCAAACTCACGTCGAAACACTTTTTATTAACAGTTTTCTAGAGCGAAAACCCGACCTGTTTCCATTAGTAAAACCAGCAGCAGGAGGTATGTCAGATTGGAAACAGGAATAGACAGCGGGAGAAAGTAAAGGAGCTAAGGAGTGTGTGTGTGTGTGTGTGCGTGTGTGTGTGCGCGTGTGCGTGTGCGTGTGCGTGTGCGTGTGCGTGCGTGCGTGCGTGTGTGTGTGTGTGTGTGTGTGTGTGTGCGTGTGTGTGTGTGTAGGGGGGATCTGAGCAGCTTTGATCTGATTCTTCCAGCTGAAGCAGCTCTAATGAGGGTTTCCCACCCTACTTTCTGCAGCAGATGCACGGACGCTGCAGGGAGAGAAGCTCTGCACATGTCTTAGTGTGGTGGGAAAGTGTTTAATGATTCCTATGGAGTCATACTTTTGCTGTGTTTAGGTAACAAGGATGTAGGGGAGAGCCGGGACTGGACAACTGTGCTTAATTTGGCCTAATTCGCTAACGTAACAGCGTTTAACTTCCGTTCAAACTCAAATTAAAGGTCCCCTATTATACTGTTGTTCATCAATATATCACAGGTCTCAGATATATCCAGAGCCTGTCTCTGATTGGCTGAAACACCAAACAGATGATGTTTATTTATTCTGTAAAAATGACCTCCTACTGACCGACAGTGTGTTGGCAGAGAGTTAGCAGAGCTCCTTTTTAACACTTTGGTCCCCTTAATGCAGCAGATGTTAAGTCTCTGCAAGAAAATGGAAAGGGATCCTTTAAATGTACTTAATTGTGTTGTTATCTACAGTAAACCCTAGCTATATAATTATTACACTAAAGCAGGGTATCCTCAACTTGGGGAAGCTGACCTGATGGGTATTTGTTAATATTATTTCTCTGTTTAGTTTATATTGTCAAGTCCGTGTCTGCTACCCTTTTTTTAGCCATTTCCTGTTTTACTTTGTAATTTCCTTTCTCATTTTCAGGTAGTTCGACTCCTACCTTGTCACTATGCTCACGGACCTGATTACCTGCCCCGCCCTTATTGTTTGCACCTGTAGAGTCCCTTGTTTGTGTATATGTTCTGTGTGTGCCCAGTGCCAGATCGGTTTTGAACCTTGTGTTTGTCTTGCCTTTTTTAAATCATCTTTTGTCTGGAGTCGTGCATTTGGGTCCTATCATCTTTTGTGTTTGCCCCCATCCAAACGACTGTCCTTTTTCATTTGATGGATTAATTGTTACGTGAATTTCCCCAGATTTCCAGCTATTCCTCAGCATAATGTGTGTCATTATTTCAGGCCTTATGCAGCACTCATTACTTGTTCATTTACCCATTTTGTCGATGTAGATATACACCATGCTTCATACGTCCTTATTTAAAGACAGTCCAGCTGATCCAGACTCTCACAGCTCAGTGTGTTCATGCATCTTTGTATTTACACTGCGCTGAGCTGCCTCTTATGGCCTGGTATGTTTTATTTGACTCAGGATCAGGCCTCGTACGGCACTTAAAGTGAGAAGGAAGGTGAGTTACGTGGATCCACAGCGTAGAGATTATTATGCTCGCAGGAAATTGCTTTTTTCTATATCTTCCCTCAATCTTCCTGAATACCAATGCATGTATATTTGGGATGTGTGTGAACATGGGGATTGCACGGCTGCAGTCATTCCTCCACCTTGAGCTTCAGCCCGGGGTGGAGAGACCGGCCAAAGTAGGGCTGGCTTGATGTGCAGCTATTTAAAGCGCTGCTATATTTCCACTGGGTGCTCACATACTGTATAAATCGAGCGAGACAGTTCTGCAGCAGAGTTTCTGCACAGGAGATGATGCATGCCTTTACAACTATGTGAAATGCACATCGTATTAAGTGATATAAATCCTGTACGGGTGTTAAGCTGCAAGAGCGGGAACGATGCGATCAGTGGTGATTTGAGAGAAGATGTTAATTTGTAGTTTTCTGCCAGAGAAAGCAGGAAACCAAAGAGGGATTTGTTTTAATGAGTTGCAATGAGAATCTAAAATACCAACGTGGGGTTTAAAAGATACTCAGGATGTGATTTTCACAGAAATGCCAAACGAAAGCATCCACCTAATGTAAAATGAACCCTGAATGTGTCCTATCCTACTCATAAGAAGCTCTACTCTCACCATACTGGATTCACTGGTGTATAAACAGGTCTATTTTAGTGCAGAGGTGGAAGTAGTGGAGTACAAATACTTTGTTACTGTACTTAAGTACATTGTTCTGGTTTATTTACTCCACTACTTATTTTTCTGACAACTTTTAACTTTGACTTCTTACATGTTGAACTCAAATACCTGTACTTTCTACTTCTTACATGTTGAACTCAAATACCTGTACTTTCTACTTCTTACATGTTGAACTCAAATACCTGTACTTTCTACTTCTTCTCACATGTTGAATCTCAAATACCTGTTACTTTCTACTTCGTACATGTTGAACTCAAATACCTGTACTTTCTACTTCTTACATGTTGAACGTCAAATACCTGTATCTTTCTACTTCTTACATGTTGAACTCTAAAATGCTGACTTTACTTTCTACTTCTTCCATGTTGAACTCAAATACCTGTACTTTCTACTTCTTACATGTTGAACTCAAATACCTGTACTTTCTACTTTCTTACATGTTGAACTCAAATACCTGTACTTTCTACTTCTTACATGTTGAACCCACAATACCTGTACTTTCTACTTCTTACATGTTGAACCCAAATACCTGTACTTTCTACTTCTCACATGTTGAACTCAAATACCTGTACTTTCTACTTCTCACATGTTGAACACAAATACCTGTACTTTCTACTTCTCACATGTTGAACTCAAATACCTGTACTTTCTACTTCTCTCATGTTGAACTCAAATACCTGTACTTTCTACTTCTCACATGTTGAACTCAAATACCTGTACTTTCTACTTCTCTCATGTTGAACCCAAATACTTGTACTTTCTACTTCTTACATGTTGAACTCAAATACCTGTACTTTCTACTTCTTACATGTTGAACTCAAATACCTGTACTTTCTACTTCTTACATGTTGAACTCAAATACCTGTACTTTCTACTTCTTACATGTTGAACCCAAATACCTGTACTTTCTACTTCTTACATGTTGAACTCAAATACCTGTACTTTCTACTTCTCACATGTTGAACTCAAATACCTGTACTTTCTACTTCTCACATGTTGAACACAAATACCTGTACTTTCTACTTCTCACATGTTGAACACAAATACCTGTACTTTCTACTTCTCTCATGTTGAACTCAAATACCTGTACTTTCTACTTCTCACATGTTGAACTCAAATACCTGTACTTTCTACTTCTCTCATGTTGAACCCAAATACCTGTACTTTCTACTTCTCTCATGTTGAACTCAAATACCTGTACTTTCTACTTCTTACATGTTGAACTCAAATACCTGTACTTTCTACTTCTCACATGTTGAACTCAAATACCTGTACTTTCTACTTCTCTCATGTTGAACTCAAATACCTGTACTTTCTACTTCTCACATGTTGAACTCAAATACCTGTACTTTCTACTTCTCTCATGTTGAACCCAAATACCTGTACTTTCTACTTCTCACATGTTGAACTCAAATACCTGTACTTTCTACTTCTTACATGTTGAACTCAAATACCTGTACTTTCTACTTCTTACATGTTGAACTCAAATACCTGTACTTTCTACTTCTTACATGTTGAACTCAAATACCTGTACTTTCTACTTCTCACATGTTGAACTCAAATACCTGTACTTTCTACTTCTTACATGTTGAACCCAAATACTTGTACTTTCTACTTCTTACATGTTGAAACTCAAATACCTGTACTTTCTACTTCTTACATGTTGAACTCAAATACCTGTACTTTCTACTTCTTACATGTTGAACCCAAATACCTGTACTTTCTACTTCTTACATGTTGAACTCAAATACCTGTACTTTCTACTTCTTACATGTTGAACTCAAATACCTGTACTTTCTACTTCTCACATGTTGAACTCAAATACCTGAACTTTCTACTTCTCACATGTTGAACTCAAATACCTGTACTTTCTACTTCTTACATGTTGAACTCAAATACCTGTACTTTCTACTTCTTACATGTTGAACTCAAATACCTGTACTTTCTACTTCTCACATGTTGAACTCAAATACCTGTACTTTCTACTTCTTACATGTTGAACTCAAATACCTGTACTTTCTACTTCTCACATGTTGAACTCAAATACCTGTACTTTCTACTTCTTACATGTTGAACTCAAATACCTGTACTTTCTACTTCTTACATGTTGAACTCAAATACCTGTACTTTCTACTTCTTACATGTTGAACCCAAATACTTGTACTTTCTACTTCTTACATGTTGAACTCAAATACCTGTACTTTCTACTTCTTACATGTTGAACTCAAATACCTGTACTTTCTACTTCTACATGTTGAACTCAAATACCTGTACTTTCTACTTCTTACATGTTGAACCCAAATACCTGTACTTTCTACTTCTTACATGTTGAACTCAAATACCTGTACTTTCTACTTCTCACATGTTGAACTCAAATACCTGTACTTTCTACTTCTCACATGTTGAACACAAATACCTGTACTTTCCTACTTCTCACATGTTGAACTCAAATACCTGTACTTTCTACTTCTCTCATGTTGAACCTCAAATACCTGTACTTTCTACTTCTTCACATGTTGAACTCAAATACCTGTACTTTCTACTTCTCTCATGTTGAACCCAAATACTTGTACTTTCTACTTCTTACATGTTGAACTCAAATACCTGTACTTTCTACTTCTTACATGTTGAACTCAAATACCTGTACTTTCTACTTCTTACATGTTGAACTCAAATACCTGTACTTTCTACTTCTTACATGTTGAACCCAAATACCTGTACTTTCTACTTCTTACATGTTGAAACTCAAATACCTGTACTTTCTACTTCTCACATGTTGAACTCAAATACCTGTACTTTCTACTTCTCACATGTTGAACACAAATACCTGTACTTTCTACTTCTCACATGTTGAACACAAATACCTGTACTTTCTACTTCTCTCATGTTGAACTCAAATACCTGTACTTTCTACTTCTCACATGTTGAACTCAAATACCTGTACTTTCTACTTCTCTCATGTTGAACCCAAATACCTGTACTTTCTACTTCTCTCATGTTGAACTCAAATACCTGTACTTTCTACTTCTTACATGTTGAACTCAAATACCTGTACTTTCTACTTCTCACATGTTGAACTCAAATACCTGTACTTTCTACTTCTCACATGTTGAACTCAAATACCTGTACTTTCTACTTCTCTCATGTTGAACTCAAATACCTGTACTTTCTACTTCTCACATGTTGAACTCAAATACCTGTACTTTCTACTTCTCTCATGTTGAACCCAAATACCTGTACTTTCTACTTCTTACATGTTTGAACACAAATACCTGTACTTTCTACTTCTTACATGTTGAACTCAAATACCTGTACTTTCTACTTCTTACATGTGAACTCAAATACCTGTACTTTCTACTTCTTACATGTTGAACTCAAATACCTGTACTTTCTACTTCTCACATGTTGAACTCAAATACCTGTACTTTCTACTTCTTACATGTTGAACCCAAATACTTGTACTTTCTACTTCTTACATGTTGAACTCAAATACCTGTACTTTCTACTTCTTACATGTTGAACTCAAATACCTGTACTTTCTACTTCTTACATGTTGAACCCAAATACCTGTACTTTCTACTTCTTACATGTTGAACTCAAATACCTGTACTTTCTACTTCTTACATGTTGAACTCAAATACCTGTACTTTCTACTTCTCACATGTTGAACTCAAATACCTGAACTTTCTACTTCTCACATGTTGAACTCAAATACCTGTACTTTCTACTTCTTACATGTTGAACTCAAATACCTGTACTTTCTACTTCTTACATGTTGAACTCAAATACCTGAACTTTCTACTTCTTACATGTTGAACCCAAATACCTGTACTTTCTACTTCTTACATGTTGAACCCAAATACCTGTACTTTCTACTTCTTACATGTTGAACTCAAATACCTGTACTTTCTCCTTCTTACATGTTGAACTCAAATACCTGTACTTTCTACTTCTTACATGTTGAACTCAAATACCTGAACTTTCTACTTCTTACATGTTGAACTCAAATACCTGAACTTTCTACTTCTCACATGTTGAACCCAAATACCTGTACTTTCTACTTCTTACATGTTGAACTCAAATACCTGTACTTTCTCCTTCTTACATGTTGAACTCAACCTTACTTAATGTTGAACTCAAATACCTGTACTTTCTCCTTCTTACATGTTGAACTCAAATACCTGTACTTTCTACTTCTTACATGTTGAACTCAAATACCTGAACTTTCTACTTCTTACATGTTGAACTCAAATACCTGTACTTTCTACTTCTCACATGTTGAACTCAAATACCTGAACTTTCTACTTCTTACATGTTGAACTCAAATACCTGTACTTTCCTACTTCTTACATGTTGAACTCAAATACCTGTACTTTCTCCTTCTTACATGTTGAACTCAAATACCTGTACTTTCTACTTCTTACATGTTGAACTTCAAAACCTGAACTTTCTACTTCTTACATGGTTGAACTCAAATACCTGTACTTTCTACTTCCTTACATTGTTGAACTCAAATACCCTGTACTTTCTCCTTCTTACATGTTGAAACTCAAATACCTGTACTTTTCTACTTCTCACATGTTGACCTCAATACCTGTACTTTTCTACTTCTCACATGTTGAACTCAAATACCTGTACTTTCTACTTCTTACATGTTGAACCCAAATACCTGTACTTCCACTTCTTACATGTGAACCCCAAATACCTGTACTTTCTACTTCTCACATGTTGAACCCAAATACCTGTACTTTCTACTTCTTACATGTTGAACCCAAATACCTGTACTTTCTACTTCTTACATGTTGAACCCAAATACCTGTACTTTCTACTTCTTACATGTTGAACCCAAATACCTGTACTTTCTACTTCTTACATGTTGAACACAAATACCTGTACTTTCTACTTCTCACATGTTGAACTCAAATACCTGTACTTTCTACTTCTTACATGTTGAACCCAAATACCTGTACTTTCTACTTCTCTCATGTTGAACTCAAATACCTGTACTTTCTACTTCTCTCATGTTGAACCCAAATACCTGTACTTTCTACTTCTCTCATGTTGAACCCAAATACCTGTACTTTCTACTTATTACATGTTGAACCCAAATACCTGTACTTTCTACTTATTACATGTTGAACCCAAATACCTGTACTTTCTACTTCTTACATGTTGAACCCAAATACCTGTACTTTCTACTTCTTACATGTTGAACTCAAATACCTGTACTTTCTACTTCTTACATGTTGAACCCAAATACCTGTACTTTCTACTTCTTACATGTTGAACTCAAATACCTGTACTTTCTACTTCTTACATGTTGAACCCAAATACCTGTACTTTCTACTTCTTACATGTTGAACACAAATACCTGAACTTTCTACTACATTTCAAAGCCTCTTTACTTCTACTTGAGTAAAGAAGTTTAGTCAGTACTTTTACTTTAGTATTTTTAAACACGAGAATCTGTACTTCTACTTGAGTAAAGGATGTGTGTACTTTTGACATCTCTGTCTCAGTGTGATATTCCCAGTGTGTGGACTTACTGGTTTCTTGAGAAAGAACACGGACAGAGCTCCGATGAGAGGCATGTCTCCCAGCAGCGGCTCCATCACCACTCTCAGCACGCCGTGGATCTATGGAAACACAACAGGGATATATTGATAACACACACACACACACACACAAACACACACACACTTCTGGCCCTTGACATTCCTCTGTGGAGCCGCTAGCTGCAGCACATGACCGGCTGGAAACTGGATCCCAGTCTGACTTCACACCACATCTTCTCCATGACACACAATGATAACAACAAGGATTATGGAAATGGAAGAGTTATGAATGTGTCAGGTGGACATCACAAAGCTGCTGACGACAGCGGATGTTCAAATTACAGCACTAATGTTCGTGTTTTGGGGTTAAATCTGTACTTTCAGGATGCTCTAAGGCACTTCCACATTGTCTTCCTTACAATATATTTTACTTCTCTACTTAACTGTATTTCTTTGCTTTAAGTGCTGTCATGTGAGTTGATGTCTTTGGTTGTTATCTAATTAGGCTGTGATTTAATGTACGTTGTTTTTTTTGGCATTGCTTTTTGGGTTGTTTTAGCATGTAACAACACGCACACACACACACACACACACACACACACACACACACACACACCAGTGTTTGCCCTATATACAAATAGCGGCGGCGCAGCTTGGGGGCGCCAGCCAGGTACCCAAAAAAAAGAAAAAAAAAGTGGCGACCCTTTTTCATTTGTTATTGTTTGTTATGTTGATTTATAGTATTTGTGTTACTGTATGTTCAATAAAGATGTATTTTTGCTAAATCTTGAGACATTGCCTAGACCCTCCAGAAAAACGCGGGCAAAAATCCTTGATTATGCGATTAAACATGCGGGGTTTTTATGTGATTTTATGCGGTGAAATTGCGGGAAGTTGCGAAAAAGAATAGATTTTTTTTTAAATATTGGGCTGTTTTATTTATTCTCTCTCACACACAACCTGCCACTAACGTTAACCCCCTTTCCTATTCAATGAAACACATTCAATGTTTATCTATTGTAAAAGCAATTGGGCTATTTTAATCACACACACACACACACACACACACACACACACACACACACACACACACACACACACACACACACACACACACACACACACACACACACACACACACTTCTCCGCCTCATTCTGTTTTCATTTACTCGTTCATTATCTGACCAGCTTCAATCTTGTAGGCTACTCACCTCGTTTCTTGTAGCCCTCGAAAGACTTTTGGAGGTTCACTCTACGGTGTTGTTTACCTTCTGTGATGCGCAAGTTGAGGACGTCGCGTCATCATCATCATCACTTCACGTCAAGACGAGTTAACTTTTTTTGCTCAACTTTGTGTGGAATAATGCGGGGATTATGCGGCCTTTTGATAAATATGCGGCCTTTTAAAAATCTGCGCCATTTTGCTGATTATGCGGTAAATTCTGCGATCGCAGAATCACGTATTTCAGTGAGGTTAAGGACTCTGAGTGTCTAAGTTATCTCAGTGGGTCTCAAACAAATATGTGTTTACAAATTATGTAAACACATATTTCCAAGGCACTCCTTTATAATTATTAGGATAAATAAAAACAGGTTTGAAATCATTCCAGTGTATACTATAGGACAGTAAACCAGACATATCGTTTAAAACTGGAGAGATTAAAAAATATGCATAAATAAATGTCAACTGGTAAAATAAGATATGAATGAACAACAAAAATAAAACAAGTTTCTTTTATTTGTTATTGGCTATGTTCAGATACTTATTTGATTATTAAAATGTAAACCGATCTTTTTCATATGAGTGTTTAGAGTACCCCCCATCAGGTCTCTAGTCATTGGGCGCTCAAAGTGCACCAGATTGAAGCATTTTACTTTAAAATGTTCAAAAAAAAATCTTCCCGGGGGGCATACCCCCGGACCCCCCTAGAGGAAGTGACGTCCACCCCCCAATTAAGACATGTTGATACAATACTGAACACATTTGAAGCCATTTTGACGTATATGACCTATGTCAATAAGTTTCTGTTTTTGTAGTTTGTCTTTTGTAGAGATTTTTCATTTATTCTTTATATATAAAATCTCGCCGAGGGCAGCAAATAGTCTAGAGCCGGCCCTGGTGCCAGGCCTCAAGAGCCTTTCCTGTGCTGGCAGACTCATAGAAACAAATTGGCGGGGCACACTTCGCACGCACTAAAAAATTCCACGCGCTCCGCGCTCACATTATGCTGCACCCACGTGCCTTAGCACCGCTGCTATGACTGCATGCTGGGAAACACTTATTAACAATTATTTATTTTTATCATTTTAAAACGTTTGAACCCTCTCCTCACAAAGCTGTCAGTAGTATATGATGCACCTGCTGTGTGTGTGTGTGTGTGTGTGTGTGTGTGTGTGTGTGTGTGTGTGTGTGTGTGTGTGTGTGTGTGTGTGTGTGTGTCTTATAATGAGCCGCAGAGATATGTAGGTCTCACTGAGTTACATAATGGGGGCAGCAGCAGTAAATGTCTCCCAGGTATAGACCTAACACCTCTTGGTCTCCAAGGAGCAACACTGATTGTTTTCAGTGTTTGTTCCACTGCTGGAACACAGAAAGGCCAAGGACAGACGGGAACAACAACAACAACAACACAGTCATGTAGTCAAGAGGGGGGCTTCTCATATAAGTATATAGTACTGTATATGTGACTCTGTTTTTGCCTTCACCTGTCCTTTAATGACCTAATCACTCAATTCAAAATGTTAATAACATACACTCAATACGGGGGCTTGAACAGATAATCCTAATATTTAAGTACTATAATTGTCTTATAATCAATCAAAGGGGGTTACAACACAATACAATAAAAAAAAACAGATTCCTGCGGTGTAACACTTTTTGTTTTACAGATTTGTCTTTTGGAACAAACGTCAGAGCAGAAAATGACTTTTGAACGGGCTTAGTTGTAAAGCATCTCATAATGGCTGCTTACATATTGCACTGTTATTGTTTGTGTTGTTTACGTCATCAGTCATGCCGGCCTCATCAGTGTGAGTTGGCAGCGGACATGAGGAAGTTGTGCGTGGAATCATTAGACTAAAAGCTTTTTATATGCAGACATTTGATAGATGTCACTGCATAGGAATGATAAGGCAAAAACAGACGAGAGGAGCTCCTTGCCAAATAACTTTGTATAAGCTGTCCTGACTTTACAGCTGCTCCTGAAGAAGCCCATTAAATTACAGAGGCGGATATAAAGAGGATTTCTTACCTGGATGCTCTTGATGCCCGCTTTGCAGTAGTAGCGTTTGATGTCCACGTCAATCTCTGTGTTGCCAACAAAACTAAAGGGAACAAAAACACAAAATAAGTTGGAATATATTTTTTTATTTATTTGTATTCTTTAATAGAAGAACATTATATTAAAAGCACAGTTTTGCAAATCATATCTCTTTAGTGACCCGAAAATGGCAAATTAAATACAAAAAAGTACATAGGGGTTGTTTGAAATGACAAATATCTACACACGTACATACTTACACACACACACACACACATTACATGTCATTTGTTAGACGCTTTTATCCAAAGCTGACTGCAGTGGGACTCGAACTTGCTTTCCCCTGATTCAAATTCCAGCACACTACCCACTGAGCCACAGCATTCATATATACATATACATATATACAATACATACACACATATACATACATACACATACACCTATATATGCAGGGCTGCACATAACAGGTGCGCACCCCCCGCCAAAAAAGAATTGAGAGAGGGAGAGAGAGAGAGAGAGAGAGAGAGAGGAGGAGGAGATGAGAGAGAGATAGGGATGAGAGAGAGCAGAGAGAGACGAGAGGAGAGAGAGAGAGAGAGAGAGGAGAGAGGAGAGAGAGAGAGAGAGAGAGAGAGAGAGAGAGGAGAGCGAGAGAGAGAGAGAGAGAGATATTTGCGAGTTGCATAAGAACACATAGACTTTACTTGGCGGGCCGCCCAGGTATATTAACGGCCGCCAAAGTATCATTCGCGAGGCCGTTTAGGTTTAATTGTTTTAATCCGTGCGCGAGCACCACGGCATCTGCGATCCCTCGCTCTACCCCTCGCTATCGCGTGAAGGGTGTGCTTAATGCGCTCCGCACAGTAACCCTGCTGCGTGCTCACTAGCGCACTCCCCCCCCCTTCATAAAGTCAAGTACCCCTCAAAAGGTCCGGTTTATTTCATTTTAAGGATGCGCACCAAGCAACATCTCCAGGTGCTCCTTTGAGAACCAGGGCAAACAAGTTATGTGCACCCCGGTATGCAATGCATGCATACACACTTGCATACACACATGCAGGCGGTGTATGGAAGCAATTTTTCCAGGTTTTTATCCATTTTAAAAGGAATGTTATGGTCCGAAAAGCCAGGATGTTGGTCTAGGAACATCATGTTGACTTCTCTTACTCCTGTTGTAAATAAAAACATGCATCGTGGGGTTTTCCAACGGAGATGTTGTGGTATAAATCTAGTTTTTTATACTGCATAGTTAGCTTTTTTTACTGCAAAAAACACTCAATGTACTTAGAAATTAGTATAACTTCTCTAAATAGCGTTATTTATTCCTGCGCTGGATGCAACCCGCAATGTAGTTTACTGCATTGTTTACTGTTTATGCTCCTGTCACAGAGCTGGAGTTATACCACTAATGCATAGCAAACATTTCCTCCTGCTGCAGCTCCACATAAGGACACTTGAGAAGTGGTTGGTAGTTAACATTTCAGGGAGTAATGGAACAAAGTGCTAAAGAGCTGCAGGCGACAGGCAGCATATCTCCCGCCGCTCAGCGAGGGAACAAACTTCACTGCTGAGGGAAGATTACTTGTGTTGTGTGGCATGAATTCAGATCGACTCTTCTAAAACAATTTGGGTTTGAGTGGCAGCACCGCGAACACACTCCTCTCCTGAGTCTGACATTTTTATTTCTCCCAGATAAACTAAATAATATATTCTGATATTAAAGGTATTGGGGAGTTTGACTGCAATGTGAGAGAAGTGTTTTGTGGCCTGGATCATTGACAAAACACTTCTTTTTAAAATCACAATCGTAATGGAAAGCATACGGGATAGAGTCGTGTAAGAATGAGTCCTAAAACTCAGAAATGAGTAGACATTTTACCCCTACCTGTCCCCACAGCAAGGTCACATGACTTCAGGTCACCACCGCTAAGCTAAAGGAGGCTAACGTTGGGCTATAAAGGAACTACAGCACGATCACATGACTTCACGTCACCACCGCTAAGCTAAAGGAGGCTAACGTTGGGCTGTAAAGGAACTACAGCACGGTCACATGACTTCACGTCACCACCGCTAAGCTAAAGGTGGCTAATGTTGGGCTGTAAAGGAACTACAGCACGGTCACATGACTTCACGTCACCACCTCTAAGCTAAAGGTGGCTAATGTTGGGCAATAAAGGAACTACAGCACGGTCACATGACTTCACGTCACCACCACTAAGCTAAAGGTGGCTAATGTTGGGCTATAAAGGAACTACAGCACGGTCACATGACTTCACGTCACCACCGCTAAGCTAAAGGTGGCTAATGTTGGGCAATAAAGGAACCACAGCACGGTCACATGACTTCACGTCACCACCTCTAAGCTAAAGGTGGCTAATGTTGGGCTATAAAGGAACTACAGCACGGTCACATGACTTCACGTCACACCACTAAGCTAAAGGTGGCTAATGTTGGGCTATAAAGGAACTACAGCACGGTCACATGACTTCACGTCACACCACTAAGCTAAAGGTGGCTAATGTTGGGCTATAAAGGAACTACAGCACGGTCACATGACTTCACGTCACCACCTCTAAGCTAAATGTGGCTAATGTTGGGCTATAAAGGAACTACAGCACGGTCACATGACTTCACGTCACCACCTCTAAGCTAAAGGTGGCTAATGTTGGGCTATAAAGGAACTACAGCACGGTCACATGACTTCACGTCACCACCTCTAAGCTAAAGGTGGCTAATGTTGGGCAATAAAGAAACTACAGCACGGTCCCATGACTTCACGTCACCACCTCTAAGCTAAAGGAGGCTAATGTTGGGCTATAAAGGAACTACAGCACGGTCACATGACTTCACGTCACCACCACTAAGCTAAAGGTGGCTAATGTTGGGCTGCAAAGGAACTACAGCACGGTCACATGACTTCACGTCACCACCTCTAAGCTAAAGGTGGCTAATGTTGGGCTATAAAGGAACTACAGCACGGTCACATGACTTCACGTCACCACCGCTAAGCTAAAGGCGGCTAATGTTGGGCTATAAAGGAACTACAGCACGGTCACATGACTTCACGTCACCACCTCTAAGCTAAAGGTGGCTAATGTTGGGCTATAAAGGAACTACAGCACGGTCACATGACTTCACGTCACCACCTCTAAGCTAAAGGTGGCTAATGTTGGGCTATAAAGGAACTACAGCACGGTCACATGACTTCACGTCACCACCGCTAAGCTAAAGGAGGCTAATGTTGGGCTATAAAGGAACTACAGCACGGTCACATGACTTCACGTCACCACCGCTAAGCTAAAGGTGGCTAATGTTGGGCTATAAAGGAACTACAGCACGGTCACATGACTTCACGTCACCACCACTAAGCTAAAGGTGGCTGGCTTATTTCTGGGTTTTAGGACTCATACTGCTGAGTCACTGCCAGGTTTAACTCATTCCTGTACCACTCTATAATCGTATTCAATGTTATACCACAATCAGTTAAAGCTAGAACATTACCTGAAGGACTCATTCCTGCACCAATCTATAACAACATAATGGTTTCCTGTGGGTCTCACCTGATCTGCAGGTCCATGATGATCTGTCTCTGATCCACGTTCTCCGTGTAAACCTTGACCCCGTTGACCCTGAGCGGCTGCAGCACAAACAGAGGAAGCATTATGACCTCATCAGTCTATCAACAGCAACACCCCCTCAAGGTCGACCCCTGCTGACCCCCACATGGAAACTATTTATGAAACACATGTGACGGCATGTATATGTTCACTCACACCTGCTGTAGCTGCTGAAATAAACATGTGCTCGCTCTCAGAGACATGCAGGGACGTTAGCATTAGCATTAGCTCACTGCTGTTGATGTTTAGGGATTTTAAAAAGGTATTATTATCATCAACAGCTAGAAATGAGCCATGTTGGCTAAAGCTGCTCCAATTACTGTTTTTTGTGAAAGTTGATCAATGGGGACTGTCCACGGCACTATAACCAAATACACTAAACTAAACTTTGTCTCCCAGGGGGATCCTTCTAAGATCCAATCCAACTGTATTTATAAAGCACTTTAAAACCTCCAGACCAAAGTACAGAGGGATACATCAAATATAAAAGCACACAGCTCAGCTCACAAAACATAAAAATAAGTATAAAATCACATAAAATATACGAAACACAAAACAAACCAGAATAAACGTAACAATTACAAAATAAAAACATATAGTAAAATCAATAGACCACTGAAAGCCAATAAATGCAACAATCTACTTGGTTCCGAACGCTGAGGAGAAGAGGTGGGTTTAAGACGGGATCTAAAAGCAGACCGTGCGGGAGTCTGATGAGCAAGGGCAGGTCGTTCCACACCTTAGGGGCTGCAGCAGAGGAAGCACGGGGTGTTTCTCAATGTCTTCCGAGTCACTTGCTTCAGAAGCGAGGCAAGAATACTTCCTGGCATTCGGAAACGAAGAGCGGAACAGGCGAGCAGGTGTGCAGGTGTGCGTCATACAGTATGAGAGGCCTCTGCGCTTAGACTTAGTTGTTGGCACCCTCAGGAGCAGCTGATCAGCTGACCTGAGGGTGTGAGTGGGCGTGTAGCTGTGTGCTCAGAGAGGTAGGGCGAGGTCATTGAGGGCTTTCAAAGTAAATAAAAGAGTTTTAAACTGAATCCTCGAGAGAACGGGCAGCCGGTGGAGTGAAGCAGTTAGGAGCCGTGCTGCTGCACAGATAAGATAAGAAGTACTTATTTGCGTTGCAGCATGGTGACAAGACAAGGCGTTGTGCATCAATCAAATCAAATCAAGTTTTATTTATAAAGCACCTTTATAAACGATGTTTGGTGAGAGCCAAAGTGCTGAACATATAATAAAAACACCCTACAGTAGAGACGCTTTACAGCAAATACAACAACACAGACCCTCTGTCCTTAGACCCTCTGTCCTCAGACCCTCTGTCCTCAGACCCTCTGTCCTTAGACCCTCTGTCCTCAGACCCTCTGTCCTCAGACCCTCTGTCCTTAGACCCTCTGTCCTTAGACCCTCTGTCCTTAGACCCTCTGTCCTCAGACCCTCTGTCCTCAGACCCTCTGTCCTCAGACCCTCTGTCCTCAGACCCTCTGTCCTCAGACCCTCTGTCCTCAGACCCTCTGTCCTCAGACCCTCTGTCCTCAGACCCTCTGTCCTTAGACCCTCTGTCCTTAGACCCTCTGTCCTCAGACCCTCTGTCCTCAGACCCTCTGTCCTTAGACCCTCTGTCCTCAGACCCTCTGTCCTCAGACCCCTCTGTCCTCAGACCCTCTGTCCTTAGACCCTCTGTCCTCAGACCCTCTGTCCTTAGACCCTCTCTCCTTAGACCCTCTGTCCTCAGACCCTCTGTCCTTAGACCCTCTGTCCTTAGACCCTCTGTCCTCAGACCCTCTGTCCTTAGACCCTCTGTCCTCAGACCCTCTGTCCTTAGACCCTCTGTCCTTAGACCCTCTGTCCTCAGACCCTCTGTCCTTAGACCCTCTGTCCTCAGACCCTCTGTCCTTAGACCCTCTGTCCTTAGACCCTCTGTCCTTAGACCCTCTGTCCTTAGACCCTCTGTCCTCAGACCCTCTGTCCTTAGACCCTCTGTCCTCAGACCCTCTGTCCTTAGACCCTCTGTCCTTAGACCCTCTGTCTTTATACCCTCTGTCCTCAGACCCTCTGTCCTTAGACCCTCTGTCCTTAGACCCTCTGTCTTTAGACCCTCTGTCCTTAGACCCTCTGTCCTCAGACCCTCTGTCCTTAGACCCTCTGTCCTTAGACCCTCTGTCCTTAGACCCTCTGTCCTTAGACTCTCTATCCTTAGACCCTCTGTCCTTAGACCCTCTGTCCTTAGACCCTCTATCCTTAGACCCTCTGTCCTCAGACCCTCTATCCTTAGACCCTCTGCCCTCAGACGCTCTGTCCTCAGACCCTCTGTCCTAAGACCCTCTGTCCTTAGACCCTCTGTCCTTAGACCCTCTGTCCTTAGACCCTCTGTCCTCAGACCCTCTGTCCTTAGACCCTCTGTCCTTAGACCCTCTGTCCTCAGACCCTCTGTCCTTAGACCCTCTGCCCTTAGACCCTCTGTCCTTAGACCCTCTGCCCTTAGACCCTCTGTCCTCAGACCCTCTGCCCTTAGACCCTCTGTCCTTAGACCTTAAGAGAAATTAAAGACTAGGAATAAACAATCCAAAATGTAAACATCTCAAATAGCAATAAAATAGCATTAAAAGGAGATGAGCTCCAGTTTATCTTAAGTTTGCTTTGGACATTGGCGAATGAGCTTTCTTCCTTCCATTTAGTTACTTCCCTTTGTTTAGGAGGGAACGTAACATGCTGCTTGGATGAAAGTGAAGGTCGCTCCCACACAGCTTTCAGTACCACCTGAGGAAGGCACTGCTTTCATCTCCTTTCCCTTAAAAGAATCCGTGCACACTCTAATCTTCACATTTTGAGTGTATGCTAAGTTTGAAGCCATCTTAAAGAGGCCCTATTCTGCTTTCATCCCCTTCCTGTCGAGTGCTCTGTAGGTTTCAGTGCAAGTTAAGTACTGACTAAACTTCTTTACTCAAGTCAAAGTAAAGAGGCTTTGAAGTGTACTTCAGTAAAAAGTACCCATAACTAGCAGCTGCTTTAAAGAGTACCTGACCTCCCTTTATATTAATAGAACAATAATGTCATTGTTAGCTAATGAATGTTTCCATGCTGAACAACGGCAACATGACAACGTTTCCATTGGTCCCTCTTCTTTAGAGAAGACCAGGAAATGATGGATACACGGATCGTGTTCAAATCAATAGGCACGCAATGACTCTAAAGAATAATGATCACGCACCAAACACACATTCAGACTAAAGGAACCAGCTGTTGGAAAATGAGAGAAGTAGAAAGTACAAGTATTTTGAGTTCAACATGTAAGAAGTAAAAGTACAGGTATTTTGAGTTCAACATGTGAGAGAGTTAGAAAGTACAGGTATTTGAGTTCAACATGTAGAGTAGAAAGTACAGGTATTGAGTTCAACATGTAAGAAGTAGAAAGTACAGGTATTTGAGTTCACATGTAAGAAGTAGAAGTACAAGTATTTGTGTTCAACATGTAAGAAGTAGAAAGTACAGGTATTTGAGTTCAACATGTAAGAAGTAGAAAGTACAGGTATTGAGTTCAACATGTGAGAAGTAGAAGTACAGGTATTTGAGTTCAACATGTAAGAAGTAGAAAGTACAGGTATTTGAGTTCAACATGAGAGAAGTAGAAAGTACAGGTATTTGAGTTCAACATGTAAGAAGTAGAAAGTACAAGTATTTGTGTTCAACATGTAAGAAGTAGAAAGTACAGGTATTTGAGTTCAACATGTAAGAAGTAGAAAGTACAGGTATTTGAGTTCAACATGTGAGAAGTAGAAAGTACAGGTATTTGTGTTCAACATGTAAGAAGTAGAAAGTACAGGTATTTGTGTTCAACATGTAGAAGTAGAAAGTACAGGTATTTGAGTTCAACATGTAAGAAGTAGAAGTACAGGTATTTGTGTTCAACATGTAAAAAGTAGAAAGTACAGGTATTTGAGTTCAACATGTAAGAAGTAGAAAGTACCAGGTATTTGTGTTCAACATGTAAGAAGTAGAAAGTAGCAGGTATTTGAGTTCAACATGTAAGAAGTAGAAAGTACAGGTATTTGTGTTCAACATGTAAGAAGTAGAAAGTACAGGTACTTGTGTTCAACATGTAAGAAGTAGAAAGTACAGGTACTTGTGTTCAACATGTAAGAAGTAGAAAGTACAGGTACTTGTGTTTCAACATGTAAGAAGTAGAAAGTACAGGTATTTGAGTTCAACATGTAAGAAGTAGAAAGTACAGGTATTTGAGTTCAACATGTAGAGAAGTAGAAAAGTACAGGTATTTGAGTTCAACATGTAAGAAGTAGAAAGTACAGGTATTTGAGTCAACATTAAGAAGTAGAAAGTACAGGTATTTGAGTTCAACATGTAGAAGTAGAAAGTACAGGTATTTGGGTTCAACATGTGAGAAGTAGAAAGTACAGGTATTTGGGTTCAACATGTGAGAAGTAGAAAGTACAGGTATTTGGGTTCAACATGTGAGAAGTAGAAAGTACAGGTATTTGGGTTCAACATGTGAGAAGTAGAAAGTACAGGTATTTGGGTTCAACATGTAGAAAGTAGAAAGTACAGGTATTTGGGTTCAACATGTAGAAGTAGAAAGTACAGGTATTTGGGTTCAACATGTGAGAAGTAGAAAGTACAGGTATTTGGGTTCAACATGTAAGAAGTAGAAAGTACAGGTATTTGGGTTCAACATGTGAGAAGTAGAAAGTACAGGTACTTGTGTTCAACATGTAAGAAGTAGAAAGTACAGGTATTTGTGTTCAACATGTGAGAAGTAGAAAGTACAGGTATTTGTGTTCAACATGTGAGAAGTAGAAAGTACAGGTATTTGGGTTCAACATGTAAGAAGTAGAAAGTACAGGTATTTGTGTTCAACATGAGAGAAGTAGAAAGTACAGGTACTTGTGTTCAACATGTAAGAAGTAGAAAGTACAGGTACTTGTGTTCAACATGAGAGAAGTAGAAAGTACAGGTACTTGTGTTCAACATGTAAGAAGTAGAAAATACAGGTACTTGTGTTCAACATGTAAGAAGTAGAAAGTACAGGTATTTGAGTTCAAACATGTAAGAAGTAGAAAGTACAGGTATTTGTGTTCAACATGTAAGAAGTAGAAAGTACAGGTATTTGTGTTCAACATGTAAGAAGTAGAAAGTACAGGTATTTGAGTTCAACATGTAAGAAGTAGAAAGTACAGGTATTTGAGTTCAACATGTAAGAAGTAGAAAGTACAGGTATTTGTTTTCAACATGTAAGAAGTAGAAAGTACAGGTATTTGAGTTCAACATGTGAGAAGTAGAAAGTACAGGTATTTGTGTTCAACATGTAAGAAGTAGAAAGTACAGGTATTTGTGTTCAACATGTAAGAAGTAGAAAGTACAGGTATTTGAGTTCAACATGTAAGAAGTAGAAAGTACAGGTATTTGAGTTCAACATGTAAGAAGTCAAAGTAATAAGTAGTGGAGTAAAGTACTGATACCAGAAACATGTACTTAAGTACAGTAACGAAGTATTTGTACTCCACTACTTGCGGGACATTAGCATTAGCTCACCTTGTCTCCCAGGTGGATCTTGCTGAAGCAGAAGGTGCTCAAGTGAGCGTTGGACTCCTTCACAGCCGGCTCGATGGTTTCGTGGAACAGCTTCTCCACAAACTGGCAGATGTACGGCCACATCTGCTTCACCGTCTGAGGGGACACGGTGCATTTCAAGTCCAAAGACTCGTACAATAACATTCCCCATGAAAACTCAGAGTGCTCGTTTTAAATAAGCCATTTTAAGTGCTGGTGCTTTAGTTTGAACAGCTGTGTTTCCAGCAAGAAGTGTAGACTATAAGGAAGTGAAGATCAAAAGAGGAGTAATGTAGAAACAGACTAATGTTACCCTTTTCCATCATATCATTCATTTAAACGGAGATTCTTGCAGCGTTTGGTTTCTGCAGCTTTTAGTAGACGCTGCCATGTCTCCTCAAGTTGCTGAGTGTTCTCTAAATGCTGCATGTGTTGTCAAGTTGCTGGAGATGTTTCTTCTTGTGGGACATTTGTGTTTTTATATCTGCATCCTTTCTGAAGCTGCCATCGTAGCTACATCCCTGAAACTGAGTCATACAGCTACTTTGAAACACTCCAAATGTAGTGTTATTAAGGTAGAATCTTCAGACTCACAGCAAATGAATTGTAGATTTAAGATCAGTTTCATGTGTGCTTATGCGCGCTTTACAATTACATCCAGGTCGTTGCCATAGGGACTCACAGGGGTTAATGGATTTTCTAAGCGCTGCAGAGACCAGCCTGCATGTTAAGTGCAGTGTGCTGCAGAGTGTGTGTGTGTGTGTGTGTGTAGAGCCAGGCAACACACACACCCCCTCCCAGTGTGAGGAGGAGAGAGCACATCCCTTTCCCTCCAGTTCACAGACGGTAGACCGCAGAGCTTCAGTCAGGCGGACAAATCCAAGAAAGAGACGGCCACTCAATTCTTACCTTGTTCAGCCACTCCACCCTCTCTACGTCTGGGAAGTGGACCTAGCGTTGAGAAGAGAGAGGAGATAATCACTACAAATATATTGGTTTCAATGATAACACAACATCTTTTGAGCTACACTGAACAAAAATATAAACGCAACACTTTTGTTTTTGCTCCCATTTCTCATGAGATGAACTCAAAGATCTAAAACATTTTCTATTTACACAAAATAACCATTTCTCTCAAATATTGTTCACAAATCTGAAAAGATCAGTGATAGTGAGCACTTCTCCTTTGCCGAGATAATCCATCCCACCTCACAGGGGTGGAGGGGTAGGGTTCGGGTAATGTTGTGAATCGAGTGGCCCATGGTGGTGGTGGGGTTATGGTATGGGCAGGCGTATGTTATGGACGACGAACACAGGCCACTCGATTCACAACATTACCCTAACCCTAACCCTACCCCTCACACCAGATACTGACTGGTTTTCGGACCCCCCCAGACCCCCCCAATAAAGCAAAACGGCACGTTTCAGAGTGGCCTTTTATTGTGGCCAGCCTAAGGCACACCTGTGCAATAATCATGCTGTCTAATCAGCATCTTGATATGCCACACCTGTGAGGTGGGAGGGATTATCTCGGCAAAGGAGAAGTGCTCACTATCACAGATTGTTTCAGATTTGTGAACAATATTTGAGAGAAATGGTTATTTTGTGTTTATAGAAAATGTTTTAGATCTTTGAGTTCATCTCATGAGAAGTGGGAGCAAAAACAAAAGTGTTGCATTTATATTTTTGTTCAGTGTATCAGTTTAAAAAGGTGAAGAATCCATCTAAAAAAAGATGAGATATTTCATTAAATGATAGCAAAAGCATGCTGAGCATTCATCTCTACCTTTTCAAATGGTGTCAAATTATTGTATCTGTATGTAGAGCAAGTTCCAAGAGCAAGGCCAATCACGCTTTTAGTAAAAGATGTGATTAAAACAGTGCTTCTCAAAGTGTGGTCCGCGGACCACTGGTGGCCCGTGAGCGCCCCCTATTGGTCCGTGAGTATATTGGTAACATTTCACATTTGAAATAAATAAATACATTTAAGTTTTCCGCACTCTCGCGGGAATATCTCCGCAATGGAGCGAGCTTAAGTTTCACTTTCGATTGCATGATATAGCCCAGCGCAACACCTTCATCACACATGTGGCCACTTGTTTGTACCATTTTCAGGCGATTTGTAAAAAACGATGTGTTTTTGGATATTTGTGGAGTTAGGTGGTCCGCGAGTGTTTTTTTATTGGTTAAGTGTCCTTGGTCTGAAGAAGTTTGAGAAACACTGGAATAGACCAAAGAAAGAAGAAAAAAGCCTCATTCAATATCTCAAATAACTTAGCATTCAGCAGTGTTTCTGTAACCATCACTACAACCCCTCAAAGACAACAGAGAGAGAGAGAGTCTCTGTTCTGATGGATGACAAGAAAGATGTCAAAACTCTCTTCAAAGTGAAGGTCACTCCCACACAGTTTTCAGTACCACCTGAGGAAGGCTTTCATCTCCTTTCCTTAAAAACATCTGTGCACACACACTGTGAGTGTAAGCTAAGTTTAAAGCCACCTTAAAGAGCTTTGTTCCTCTCCAGGGTGTTCTGTGGGTTTTAGTGCATGTAAATGGTCTGCAAAGGATAAAATCCCAAAGTGACATCACTATGGAACACTGGGTCCAATAGTCCAAAAATCAGCTCCTATCGTCTATCCCTATCTCCTATTCCTTGACCTCTGAGTGAAACGTCACGGGGTTAAGGGATAGTGGATAGGAGAATTCAAAAGGACTTAGGAGAAGAGACTGTGGCACTTTAGAGAATCGACTGCACTTTCACTATCTGACGTGTTTATGATGCGCCAGCGGACGTCCTGAATGAGCGTCTGCTGCTGTGGGGAAACTATGGAAACTACAGTTCTCTATACAGCGGACTACAACATGGATGTTCAATAAGAACGAGGGACTCCTGTGAACTCATCTAGAGACTCTGTGCTCTGACGCTGTTGCTTTAGGCTTTATGAACGTGGACAACAGAGAAACAGATTCTTCAGGACCAAAGCTGGAATTGAAATAAAAAAGGAAAGTGAAGCTTCTGCTCGTCCCCCTCTCCCTCCGGTCCACATTAATACAAATGATCCCAATACGTATGATTGATGGAAAGATCTTAAATCAATACAGATGTATTTATTATAAACGTTAGTCCTTAACATCTATCACTGTGTATATCACCACTCAAACATCTTTTAAAAGTTGAACAAACCCCACAGCTCAGTAAAGACCAGTGGCGTTTTCTCCTGGAGGCCAACTTCCCCTGTTTTTTCGGATTGTAGTTATAATTTAAATAAATAAATAAAAACATTTTGTTTTGTTTCGATAATTCTCCTTTGCTGTGTTGCTGCCGGCCCGTCTCTCCCCCATTCTCATTGAGTATTTTACAAAGAGTGAAACAGCGCCCCTCTAGATGTTATGGTGAAACAGTAGATGGCACTCTCTGCTGCGAGAGGAGGCCAGCCGAATCTGGTTTCCCTTGATGAGAAAAAAATGGAGGGATTGACCAATCAGATGAGGCTCACATGATGCCCCTGCCAACCTGTGATTGGTCAGGGCCATGCCAAGGGAAGCAAGAGGCGGCTGGCTTCCCTTGCCTCACAATCCAATCAAATCGCATCAACTTAGTGTTGCAGTGACGCGTCCTAAAACCCGGAAGTATGCTGCGCTCGGTTTCCCTCCACAGAAAGCAATGGAATTTCTCCATAGGATTTAGGAAAATAGCTCGAAATAAAGTCAGTGGAAAACGAACCTGTTGGATAAATGCACGTTGTGTTCAGTCGGATAATATCCACATGTCTACCCTACTTTTATCATTTTCTAATCATAACTCTAATCGATAGAAGATAGATAGCGTCACTGCACCACTCTCACCGCCGTTAGAAAGTAGCAAGCAACTGAAGCAAGTGCAATTATGGAGGGTGGAGATTTGGAGTATTTAATCAAAAGTAATTGTACTAAACTTCCGCTACAGCAGCAACAACAAATACAATCTGATGACAGGCTGATGCCCAAACTGGAGCTGTGTACAGCGAGGAAAACACGAGCGAATCGGACGTAAAACGTTAAAGGTCTCCTGATTTAGTTTGTGAATTAATGCTTATTAGAGTTTGGGCTGGAGAGTGCGTGCGGACCTGTCGGTTAGATAACAGGCGTGTGTGAGTCCTGCATCTGTATGATACAAATGTGTGTGAAATGATGCTGTAATCACTCATCTGGTTACGTTATCACATTGACCACCACACCCCCGACCCAAAAGAAAGGACGTATTATTGGCTTCCCCTAATTTTTTTCCCACGCCACGCTACTGGTAAAGACTGTGAAATGTTGACTTTATTTGATAATTTCAGTAAAAACTAACGTTCATATTTCTCTCTGTGATTATAATACTGATGAACGTTCAGAACAAAGCACTTTGGCAACTTACCACATACGTTTTAAAAAGCTTAATAAGCACCGTAACGTTCATGATATCATTTCTCCGTCATAATCGGTTGTTTCCGTGAACGGCCGACTGTTGTGTGACGGCAAATGCTGCGGCTGCAATGCATTGTGGGGCAGCATTTTCTCCTCTCCTTTCGGTTAGGGAGGTCCAGTGGTTCCTAAGCTAAAGGAGGTTATAAAGGAAGTTTGAAACCTCCTTTCCTTTCATTTGGAGAATTGGAACGGCACTTATCATGGCTGCCACTGAGGGACTTCCGGGTCATTTCACTCCGTTAGGAAGGTTCCTAAGAGAAACGGACTATTGGAACGCAACCACTGGTTTCAGACAGAGGGCAGCATGAGAAAAATAAAGAGCTTTTTGAACATTAAAGCATGGAGACATGACACAAATCTGAACCTGGAAATGAGGAGAATAGGGACCCCTTTAAAAGGCTGTTGAATATAGAGGTAGATTAGGATGACTTCATCAACCGTCTGCTTTTAATACTTCTCAAAACAAAACCAATAGAAACTAATCTGATGTCTCCAGACCTCCACAGATCTGTGCGATTGAGCTGAGAGACGGAGCTGAAGTTTGACTGATCTTCTCTAACGAGCAAAGTAAATCGAGCATCGATCCGACACGAGGTAAAGGTAGCGGCAGGAATGAAGTCAATACCGTGCACACACATCACCTCAATAAATAATAGACAAACATCTCTGTTCAACCACATGTAGTGAAAGGGTTTATTTCCCGATGTGAAGATAGAGTGAGGTTCCAGGCTGTGTGTATTTGACATTCAGTGCGACAGCTACAGAGCACTATTCCTCATGGAAGTGGCAAGAAGTGCTTCTCCAGCGTTTCTGTCACACTGAGGATGAAGCAGGAGCAGAACATTCAGACCTATAGTTTTCTTATGAGGTGGAAATAATATCATCCTGTGGAAGAAAAGGCTGGCTTTATTACATCTGACACAGTGACCTTATTCTGGGAAAGTAGGTGAAGGGATGGCATGTAAACAAAGCAGCTCAATTATTCAGATCGCTGCTCTCCTAGTGAAAAGATGCAGAAGTAATGGGACTTTATATTATTTAGAGTGTGATTAAACTAAAAGAGGTAACCGCCTGAGATGAGAAAGTAATCAGGAACCAAGTGGAAAAGGTTCATGTTCAGGTGTATATCAGTATGTAGTGTCTCTACTTTAAAGAGTCCTCTCCTGCTGATGTTCAGGTGTATATCAGTATGTAGTGTCTCTACTTTAAAGAGTCCTCTCCTGCTGATGTTCAGGTGTATATCAGTATGTAGTGTCTCTACTTTAAAGAGTCCTCGTCCTGCTGATGTTCAGGTGTATATCAGTATGTAGTGTCTCTACTTTAAAGAGTCCTCTCCTGCTGATGTTCAGGTGTATATCAGTATGTAGTGTCTCTACTTAAAGAGTCCCTCTCCTGCTGATGTTCAGGTGTATATCAGTATGTAGTGTCTCTACTTTAAAGAGTCCTCTCCTGCTGATGTTTCAGGTGTATATCAGTATGTAGTGTCTCTACTTTAAAGAGTCCTCTCCTGCTGATGTTCAGGTGTATATCAGTATGTAGTGTCTCTACTTTAAGAGTCCTCTCCTGCTGATGTTCAGGTGTATATCAGTATGTAGTGTCCTCTACTTTAAAGAGTCCTCTCCTGCTGATGTTCAGTGTATATCAGTATGTAGTGTCTCTACTTTAAAGAGTCCTCTCCTGCTGATGTTCAGGTGTATATCAGCATGTAGTGTCTCTACTTTAAAGAGTCCTCTCCTGCTGATGTTCAGGTGTATATCAGTATGTAGTGTCTCTACTTTAAAGAGTCCTCTCCTGCTGATGTTCAGGTGTATATCAGTATGTAGTGTCTCTACTTTAAAGAGTCCTCTCCTGCTGATGTTCAGGTGTATATTAGTATGTAGTGTCTCTACTTTAAAGAGTCCTCTCCTGCTGATGTTCAGGTGTATATCAGTATGTAGTGTCTCTACTTTAAAGAGTCCTCTCCTGCTGATGTTCAGGTGTATATTAGTATGTAGTGTCTCTACTTTAAAGAGTCCTCTCCTGCTGATGTTCAGGTGTATATCAGTATGTAGTGTCTCTACTTTAAAGAGTCCTCTCCTGCTGATGTTCAGGTGTATATCAGTATGTAGTGTCTCTACTTTAAAGAGTCCTCTCCTGCTGATGTTCAGGTGTATATCAGTATGTAGTGTCTCTACTTTAAAGAGTCCTCTCCTGCTGATGTTCAGGTGTATATCAGTATGTAGTGTCTCTACTTTAAAGAGTCCTCTCCTGCTGATGTTCAGGTGTACAGTGTTTCCCACAGATATGAAATATACTTGGGCGGGTGGTGGCAAGGGGGGGGGAGGGGGACGGTGGGTGCGCGAAAAAAAAAAAAAAAGTTTTAACAACATTATTTATTGACTTTTCATTCCGGTATAATCATTTTGCGCAAAGATGGCACTGTTTGTCAGAGCACTTCATCCTTCTGGGATTTCATGAAGAACAGCTCCAACGCCTGTGTGTATGGGAATGCCTCTGGTGCTGGTCCATTAACTGCCAGTGTTTCCCACAGATCTGAAATATACTTTGGGGGGTGGTGGTAGCGGGGGGGGTTGAGGTGACGTGCAACAACATTAACCTTTCTGTTGGTCGCTTGTTAGCAGACCCTTCACGCGATGGCAGAGCGAACAGGTACAGGTACAGGCAGGGTCCATAATGATAGCCCTATAGTTTAAATCTACTACCCACACATGAACATATGGAAATGGGTTACTATTTAAAAAAATAAATGTATTTATTAATGTATTTAGGAACCTATCCATGTGATTTTTAGTGGGGGTCGACCTCAAATCCTCTAGGGGGGTCCAGGGGCATGCCCCCCCCGGTAAGATTTTATTTTTTATTTTGGAGTTAAATGCATCAATCTGGTGCATTTTGAGGGGAAAATAAAGAGACTAGATCTATGGAAACACCTATATTTAACAGAACTGTATACATTTCAATAATCATAAAATCAAGGCCATAACCAATAACATACCATTTCCAATATGAAAAAAACACTGAAACTTGTTTATTAATTTAGTTTTGGTTCATTTATAGTTGTGAGTGTGTCTGTGCTCCTGAATCAGCCTCTCCTGTCTCCCTCCTCTCCCCCCTCTCCCCCCTCTCCCCCCCTCCTCTTTGAGGCAGCAGCAAAGACTAGTTTCTCTCAACAAGTTTTAAAAGTGTATCTTACCTTTTTTCACCTAGTTAACTTTTTATTTATTTATTCATGCATATTTTACTAATCACATTACATTTCATTTAGCTGACGCTTTTATCCAAAGCGACTTATAATGACCGATTACAGGGACATTCTCTCTGGAGTAACTAAGGATTAAGTGCCTTACTCAAGGGCACACTAGTGGTGGTGTTCCTGGCGGGATTTGAACTCACAGCCTTTCGATCTTCAGCCCACCTCACTATCCATTAGACCAGAGGTGCCCAGTACGTCGACCGCGGGCGACCGGTCGCCCGCGAGCGCCATGCTGGTAGATCGCGAGTCATTCATTAAAAAAAAATCCAGTTCCGTTAAAATAGACAAAACAGGTTTTGATCCCTCCTCCCTGCCACTTAATTCAGGAGTTTACTTGATTGACAGAAAAAGCGACCTATCGCTTTCCAGTCTGTTAACCCAGAATGCAAAGCGACACAAAGTGCCGGGAAAACTCAAATTAAGTTAAAGAGACTAACAAGAGACAAACAACAAAATGAGTGCGGGACCGAGCAAGAAGCTAAAGACAAACCACTTCCACCCAGAATGGGAGGAAGAATATTGTTTTGTGATGTCACATTAAAAGGTTATTTGCCTTATTTGTAAAGCAAGCGTCGCTCTGCCAAAGAAAGGTAACGTGGAGAGGCATTATCGGAGTGTTCACAAGGCATAGCAGCGACTTCCCTCCGAGTAGCGAGTTGAGAAAGGTCATGTATTATTGCTACACAAACATTATCTTGCAGTCTTAGTGTCGCCAACTCGTTTCTAACATGCAAAAAGACAAACAAATGCGTCTATGGTCGGTGTATTTTCGACCTTTCCAATCCAGACGAGATCTCTCTCCCCCGTCTGTGCGCGAGGGGGCGGGGCAGTTTACACACACGCGGCTGCTACATGCAGCAACACACGGCTGGGATGGCGGAGAGAAGCGCTCCAAGGTGTGGTACTGTGGTTAAATGTTACCCGTCTCGATGTGGGCAATGCTCCTTGTCAAGAGTGTTTAGCATGTAAGGGCGGTAACACGAGCAATTTATCTAAACATTTATCAAAAGTGCACCACATTCAGACGGAGAAATGCACCGGGCTCGACTGTCTTTCTAGTAGCCCCCCCATCCACGAGTAACGTTTCCACGTCAGGTCTTATTATGTATGCTAGCAGCAACACATGGAGTTAACTCAATTATACAAACATGGGTTAATGATTAGAGGTAACTGAGTTACTCTTTATTTTGTTAAAGTTTCAGCTATTCTGTTTACAGTTCTGTCATCAGATTATTTAATACGATTTGTTAAAACATTGTTGTTTCTTTTGATGCGAAATATTATTTATTTTATTTAAATAAAAAGCAATGTTAATTTTGTAAACAATTTGTTAATTTAATAATATATGTATTTTTGAATCAAGTATTAATCTTTATTGTCTTCATTGTTAGTTTCCACATGCCTAAAACAACCTCAAGCTAAATCTAAAAGTTGATGGCTAAACAAGAGCGTTTGAGAAATTGTGCAAGGCATACAGTAATAGTCTGAATAGTCGATTAGTCGTTTCATTAATCGATAGATTAATCGATTATCAAATTAGTCGTTTGTTGCAGCCCTATTATCCCATATATAAATAAAATGTGTTATTCAGCAACCCTTGCAATTTGGGATTTTATTTTTGGTTGGTAGACCTCAGTGAGCTGGTCATTTCAAAAGTAGCTCACCAGCCCAAAAAGTGTGGGCACCCCTGCATTAGACCAATCACTACCCTCTCAAATGGAAATATGTGTTTACATAAATGGTGACCACACCGTTTGAGACCCACTGAGAACTTAGACTAAGTTAACTATCTAAACACTCAGAGAGTCCTTTACCTCACCTGAGCTGAGGTTATCCCGAGCTTGAATGACACACAGAGACCAATCAAGGGCTTTGATTTATGATCTGTATGACAGTGGCCATGTCGGCAGGCCACATCATGTGTGACAGCCAGTCACCCTGTGTGAGGCAGGCCACTTAACAGGCCAGAAGGAGGCGAGATCAGAGCAAGGGAGCGAGGGATCATTGTCTACAAGTTAATCGATCGCAGATGGCGTCGTGGTCACGGACGAATAAAAAAAATATATATTAAAAAAATAATAATAATAATAAATGGGTCGCGAAATATACTTGGGCGGCCGTTAATATACCTGGGCGGCCCGCCCAAGTATAGTCTATGTGTGGGAAA
>NW_022991317.1:0-33589 GCF_902827175.1 Gymnodraco acuticeps | reverse complement strand
GTCCCCTCTGCTTTCAAAACTACTGCCGTTACTCCAATCCTCAAAAAACCTGGTCTTGATCCCTCCTCCCTCACTAATTACCGCCCCATCTCCAACCTACCATTCCTCTCAAAAACTCTTGAACGCATTGTAGCCAAACAAATTCACTGCCATTTCCAAACCAACCAGCTTTATGAACCCCTTCAGTCTGGATTTCGTCCTCACCACAGTACAGAAACTGCACTCGTCAAAGTCCTCAATGACCTCCTCACCTCTGCTGACACTGGTTCCCTCAATATTCTCATCCTCCTCGACCTGAGTGCAGCATTCGATACCGTGAGCCACAACATCCTGCTCACCTGACTCAGAGACATTGGTAGTGAAGGTATTGCACTCAGATGGCTCCAGTCCTACCTCACTGAACGATCCCACTTCATCTCCCTCCCAAACCACTCCTCTGCCACAGCTTCAGTCACCCAAGGCGTTCCTCAAGGATCAGTACTTGGCCCCCTCCTCTTCATCATTTACATCCTCCCCCTCGGTCAGATACTCCGCCACTTCAACCTCGACTTCCACTGCTATGCTGATGACACTCAGATCTACCTCAGCACCAAATCCCTCCATAACCCACCCCTTACCCACATCAATTCCTGTCTGACAGCTATTACAACTTGGATGCAACATAACCTCCTCAAACTGAACAGCAACAAAACAGAACTCCTCCTAATCGGCTCCATATCCACCCTCAGCAAGGTCACTAACATAACTCTCACCATCGATGGCACCATTGTTTCCCCCTCCAATCAAGCACGCACCCTTGGCGTAATCTTTGACCCCACCCTCTCCCTCGAATCTCACATCCGCCAAACAGTCAAAACCTCATTTTTCCACCTCCGTAATATTGCAAAAATCCGACCCTCTCTCACCCGCCCCGCAGCCGAACGACTAATCCATGCCTTCATTTCCTCCCGCCTCGACTACTGCAACTCACTTCTTTACGGCATCAGCACTACATCCCTCAACAGACTCCAACGGGTTCAAAATGCAGCTGCACGTCTCCTCACGCATACATGGCATCACATCACCCCAGTCCTCAAAGACCTCCACTGGCTTCCTGTCTCCCATCACATCAACTACAACGTTCTGGTCCTCACCTACAAAGCACTCAACCATCTGGCCCCCACTTATCTCACAAACCTTCTCACTCCTTATCAACCTCCCACGGTCCCTCAGACCCACCGCAGCCGGACTCCTATCCATTCCCACATCCACACTCTGCAGCTTTGGGGACAGAGCCTTCTCAGTGGCAGCTCCTAGGCTCTGGAATTCCCTCCCCCAAGGTCTCCGTGACTCTGAGTCCCTCAGTCTTTCAGTCCCGCCTCAAAACACATCTTTTCAACTCTGTCTACCCATAAGCCCCCCCCCCCCCTCTCAATCAACTTCCTCTTGACTTTTATTTTTTACTTACTTGTTTGCCTGTCCTTGTTTGTCTACCCTCATACTGTAAAGCGTCTTTGAGTTGTGAAAAGCGCTATATAAATAAAATACATTATTATTATTATTATATCTAATGTTATAAACTGACTTTTATCATGTTTTACACATTTATACGATAAACCATGACATCTCTGTTCTTTTAAATGCAACTTGGATCTCGTCCGGATCCTGAGTTATCCAGCACTCACACTCCTATTGGCTAGCGCTGCAGCACACTGAACGTGATAGGCTAAGGGGCGGGACATCTGTAAGCATTACTAAGAGAAAGTCAGCTGAGGTCAGGATCGCGGATTTGTGTGAACTAAAACAGGATTGTGTCACCTCAGGGAAACTGTGCTTCTTCATGTGAAACCAAAATGAGATGATCTTTTCCCGACGGCATTATGTCACGTGATGCTACGCCTCTGAGTCCATCCAAAAGCTTTGGCTCTTTCTCTCACCAAGTCGTTTTGTTGCCTAAACCGAATCCAGCAGTTTCCAAACGTCTACCGTGTGTTAAGTTGATGAGCATCGATAACAACGCACAAGAGTTTTACAAAACGCAAATGAAGCTGTCGTTAGATTCTACACAAAATACAAGTATGGAAAAGTGGGTTAAAAATCAAACGTTTATATCAATATTCAATATGTCTGGTGAGTGTGTGTGTGTGTACGGTGTGTGGGTGTGTACGGTGTGTGGGTGTGTACGGTGTGTGTCTGTGTGTGTGTGAGGTTTGTGTGTGTGTGTGTGAGGTTTGTGTGTGTGTGTGTGTGTGTGTGTGTGTGTGGGTGTGTACGGTGTGTGTCTGTGTGTGTGTGAGGTTTGTGTGTGTGTGTGTGAGGTTTGTGTGTGTGTGTGTGTAAGGTTTATGTGTGAGTGAGTGTGTGTGTGTGTGTGTGTGTGTGTGTGTACGGTTTGTGTGTGTGTGTAAGGTTTGTGTGTGTGTAAGGTTTGTGTGTGTGTAAGGTGTGTGTGTGTGTTGGTGTGTACGGTGTGTGTCTGTGTAAGGTTTGTGTGTGTGTAAGGTGTGTGTACGTGTGTGTGTTTAAGGTGTGTGTGTGTGTGTGTGTGTCAAAAATGAGACAGAGGCTGGTGGCAGATTAATGAAGCTGGGGAGTGAGGGAGACGGCTGGATTAACAATCTATTGAGATTATCCTGACCCCGAGGACACACACACACACACACCATCTGAATTTGGGTCTGCTATTTGTGCCGCTGTATTCCAGACGCTCTGTTATTGCAGCGCTGAGCCGCCGCTGGCAGTATTTTATCACTGATGTGAGAACGTGTTGATCTCCGACACAAACTCCAAATATGAAGCGACAAAGCAATTCCTCCTTCATCTCACCATCACCTCCCTCCTCTTCATCACATCCCTTCCACCTGTCCTCTTCCCTTTGTCTCTATTCCTGTTTCTGCATAGCATTGGTTGTTTTCCTCCGTGTCTCTAACAGTTAAGCCCACTAATGTAATGACCAGATGAGAACTCAATAAAACGCTGACTGCATGTGTGATCCATTTACAGGAATGTCAAATGCTGCATTTAGCTTGCAAGAAATAGACTTTGTAACTGTGACAATATTCACACCGCAAGAAATCGTAAACAATGGTAGTATGAATTTGTCGTGATACCAGAAATGTTGTTAAACTAGCGATTCTTGGTACCAAATTCGTCGTAATAGTGTTTTAACGTACCTAACTTTGACCAATGCACATTTTTACTGAATAACGCCTTAACGCAACCATAACAAAAACCTCCAATAATGTTAGCTGTTAGCTGTTAGCTCCGTTATTTAGCAAGGACAGTGCATTTTCTCCGCTAGCTAACTTAGCGTTTGCCTCCCGCACCATCACAAGGCTCTTGTTCATGAGTAGATGGTTGCTTCATTTTGCAATTTGAAAATAGGACAACATCTCTATAGTTCAATATTAAAAATACTCACGATTCACACTCAAGCAATCCAGAGAAACAGGGAAAGAATTGTCTAATCTGTCACTGTATAGCCTAATCAGACAAAAAACAACATGCAAGATGTCACCATGACCAAACACAACTTTCTGAATCAGAGAGAAAGACCTCGGTTCTGTGATTGACCTTTTAGCAGCGCTACCAACCACCATGCAGGACGATATTAATCCATGCAGGAAAGTAATCTGTTAGAAAACTCTCCCTGGTCCCCGGCTTGAGCTTCAATCTCAGGATCCATGTATCTGTGATCCTCTCCAGAATGGAAGGAGTCATCACATACAGAGCATCAACTAGCTCCTGAACAGTGTCCTTCACATGCTGATATCCAACAGAGGGAGTTACACAGTCTCAAGATGGAGGAATAGAAAGCAGTATTCAAGCGTCAGGTTCACGAGGGTCTCCGGAGCAATCATCGGCTCAATTAGACTCTCCGACTCCGCCTTAATGAGCTCCGCAGACCTCAGCTCGTTAGCAGATCTTAATTGTATTAAGTGGATGGCCCACTTCCTAAAAGGTCACGGGAGGATGTGCATGTGAGAGGTTGTGTAAACGCAGCGGGAGATATGATAGGAATAATCCTGGACGATATTACTGCCCTTTATGATATTATCCTGATCAATATATGCATACACCTCTCAAGAAGGCACTAAGGGAATAACTAATGTAGCCTTGTATTTGTATTGCATGACTGATAGTGAACTTAACAATATTAAGCAAAGACAATAAATAAAGTAATTATAAATCATACGGTATTGCTGCATTTATAGAAACGTGCCCAAACCCAAAAATGTACACTTACAAAATGTTTGGTTGTCTTTCTCACAAGATAAGTATTTTGTTTGAGGCTTTACTCGTTAATTATCTACAATGATAATTTAATAGACAGTGACTTTAGCAACAATATTATCAATAACTCTGGAAGAAGCTTAGCACAACAACTTATTATAAGTGATATTTATTGCAAATCCTCCAAAAATATCGAAGACTTTTGGACGTTTCTTGGATTCTGAATGAATGCATTTAGAAAAGCAGATTAGGGCCCCTTTAACTCCTTTCTCTAAAATAGCACAAATAGGGTCTCTCTTTTATCTTTGTCTGCTTCTGTTTCTTCTCCCTGATTCTGTCACATGAGACAAAGCATCCTTCAAATCGTGATAACGGTCGCGTCCTGTTGACCTTGTTTGAGGCTCATAGCGCCAATTACTCATCCAGCTGTTTGAGGCTAAGCCTGAGCGAACCAGGGCCGTCCTTGGCCAACTTGGGGCCCCAAGCGACATTGTGAGATGAGCCCCCCCCCAACCAACAGGAGTGAAAAAAAATGTTTTGGAAACAAAATACTTTGCAAATATAATTCCTGTTTATTATTATTATCAACGGTTACTTTTTTATACAGTGAGGTAAATGGTAAATGTGCATGTATGTCGTTCAGTATGGGTTTACAGGTACGTCTGCATTTCCTGCCAAATACTAGCCTCAAAAAGATTAGAATATAATGAATGTAAATAAACTACTTCTACTAATAATAATAATCATAATCAATTCAATAATATAAATACTATATTATTTTATTATAATATTGTAATATAGTCAAGACAAAACATGCTTATGACATGCTCAAAAACTGATATTTCTTAAACCACAAGCCGCAAGCCGAGCTCATGAGCCGAGGCCCCCTGCGCAATGTGAGGCCCCATGCAGCCTGCATGATCGGCCTGTAGGGAGGGACGGCCCTGGAGCTAACGCTAAGTGGAGAGCAATGAAGTGTCGTAGCGTAAAACTGTGACAAAAAGCCTCCTCACTACAGCCAGTGATCATTGTTTGGACGGAGCTAAACAGCCACTGTAGCCGGACACACACACACACACACACACACACACACACACACACACACACACACACACACACACACACACACACACACACACACACACACACACACTCTCTCAGAAAGAAAGAGGGAGAGCTAAACTCTAAAATAAAGTTGAGTAGGCTGGCTGCTTCGTGAGTAGAGTACACCAATGTTTAACTTATGTGTGGGAGGGAGGGAAGGAAAATAGAGTTGCTGCTCTTAGTTTGGTAATAAAACACCACCAGTGTGTGTGTGTGTGTGTGTGTGTGTGTGTGTGTGTGTGTGTGTGTGTGTGTGTGTGTGTGATTGTGTGTGTGTTGCTGTGTGATTGTGTCTGTATGTGTGTTGCTGTGTGATTGTGTCTGTATGTGTGTTGCAAGGTTAAGAAAGCTAAACGATTTTGCAAGGTGATAATGTACACCCAGTTCAAGAGCTGCAGAGACACACTTCACCTGCAGACTTTATAATATCACACACTGCAGACATAGCCACTTACAGCGCAGAGCAAAGGAGCATCTCTCACACACACACACACACACACACACACACACCCTTCTTATCCATGCACTTCTGCGTTTAGCAGCTCAATGACTTCCCTGGGAATTTGAAGTGTGTGAGGGACTCTCATGGCCTGAATAATAGGGCGAGTGTGTCTAACCTGAAACAACCCAAAGTAGAGTAGGAAGAAGCAGAACTCTCTGCACAGGGAGGAAGAAGCTGAATAAAATCACAAATTAAATTAAATCGGAATATTATTTAAAATAAATAGCAAAAGCAAGAGGATGTAAAGTACAACATCCTTTTGGAACATTTTTAAGATAGAACGTGTGGTTTTTCTATGTTTTTATCTGAGGTGTAAAATAGTGTTTTGTATACATGTTATTCTCTTAAACGGTCTCCATCCTAGCCTTAAGGCCTGCAATGGAAAAAAGTGACTTTACTGAAATATCGAGAAACATTTTACAATTATTTTCGAATAATGACCTGATTATTTTCTTAATCAATCAATCAAGTGTTTGGTTTATAAAACATGAGACAACAGTGTAAAGAGTCTGAGCTGTAAGGGAAGCACAGCGTTGGTTGTAAAATGAAATTGTGTCCAGAAATGATCATGTCCTCTAATATGACAGACAGAGATGTTATACAAAAAGAAATGCCAGGTTTTAGATTTTACCGTAGCTTCTTATTTTGACCAGGAAGTGTGACAATCTGTGTATATTTCATGTCTGCATCTGACAGTAGGCCATCATAAGAACATATTCTCTGCAATCAGCTGGGAATAAAATGTGTGCGTATGTCAATATTTGCCGAATAGAGTTGGAAAATATCAGCATGATCCAAAATTGTGCATGCCTAAATGGCCGTCATCCATCAGTCTGAATTACTATCACTCCTACACAAACTGTATTCCACAGTCACTGCAAGCCTCTGCTGGTTTAGATTTAAAAATAGACTATGCTGGTTTTTTAATTGAGTGTGTATGATAGCTCTTGTTATTATACCTTTGTGGGGACCATCTGGAGTGTAAGGACATTTTTAGAGTCACCTAAATACTTCTTCTAACCTTAAAGGGTGTATATTTTAGTTTGCAATCAAGGTTGGTGACATTAGCAAATGAATTGTGCGTTTTAGGGTCCTCAGAGGTGGTGAATTACAAACATGTTTGAGTGTGTGTTAGTTTTTTATTTGACCTTTGTGAGGACCATCTAAAGTGTAAGGACATTTTTAAAGGCACCTCAATTCCTCTTATTTGCTTAAAAGGATTATAGTTTACTTTGGGATTAAAGTTAGTGTGTTATGGGTTAGGGAATGGGTTTGTTTTAAGGGCCGTAAAAGTATACAAGTGCAGTGTGTTCTTGTTTTGCTATACATGTGAGGACCAATTATTGAGAAACAACCGGTTCTGTGAGGACATTTTTGGTTTTGAGGAACTATTAGGCGTGTATGTGTGTATTCAAAGGTCAGTGTGGGATTGTGTTGATTTCACAAAGAATAAAAGCCTTTTTCCTCGTCCTTGGAGGATTTAATTGGCAGGTCATTACCACTTTAACCTCTGAGTGCATCCCCCCACCTGAACCACACACACCTTTGAGGTGAAACATCCACTGAATATAAACGCTTGCACTCGATGTCAGGGGAGAGGGCGTGCAAATAATAAAAAGGAGAGGATGAACCTTGTAGAGAGGAGAAGGAAACAAGGACACACGTAAGGGATGTTTAAGGGCAGAGGTGAGGACAAGGGAGGGAGGTTAATACAAAAGGAGAGATGGAAACAGAAATTAAAGAGGAAGTGATGCAAGGTGGGAACTTTTGATAAGGTCACGTGCAAGAGGGAGGACGAAAAGTGTGACACACCATCTGACAACTGAGGTCATTCTTTAATTTGTCATAGCAGTCAAAATACTGTGTATGCATGATATTGACGTGATACTGTACGATATATTCTGCTATATATTTGTAAATATTGAAATATAAATGAAAATATAATGTTTTAGTCATCTTTTCTGCAGCGAAATAACCAATGATATTAGTTTCTTTTTGCAACCACATTTTACTTTCTAGACAGTTTTATCTTAATAACTTTCTAGTTATATTTTTACGACTATCATACCCTGCTATGGTCGTTTTATGAATTGATGTAGAATTACTTTATATTACTTTATATGAGATACATTTCTAATGTAGAAGTAGAGCAGGATAATTTCCACATATTCACCCCACTATGATTTCTGAGGTAAAAAGCAGATATTAGGCTATAAAGGAACTACAGCACGGTCACATGACTTCACGTCACCACCGCTAAGCTAAAGGAGGCTAATGTTGGGCTATAAAGGAACTACAGCACGGTCACATGACTTCACGTCACCACCGCTAAGCTAAAGGTGGCTAATGTTGGGCTATAAAGGAACTACAGTACGGTCACATGACTTCACGTCACCACCGCTAAGCTAAAGGCGGCTAATGTTGGGCTATAAAAGGAACTACAGCACGATCACATGACTGCAAGTCACCACCGCTAAGCTAAAGGGGGCTAATGTTGGGCTATAAAGGAACTACAGCATGGTCACATGACTTCACGTCACCACCGCTAAGCTAAATGGGGCTAATGTTGGGCTATAAAGGAACTACAGCACGGTCACATGACTTCACGTCACCACCACTAAGCTAAAGGAGGCTAATGTTGGGCTATAAAGGAACTACAGCACGGTCACATGATTTCACGGCACCACCGCTAAGCTAAAAGCGGCTAATGTTGGGCTATAAAGGAACTACAGCACGGTCACATGACTTCACGTCACCACCGCTAAGCTAAAAGCGGCTAATGTTGGGCTATAAAGGAACTACAGCACGGTCACATGACTTCACGTCACCACCGCTAAGCTAAAGGTGGCTAATGTTGGGCTATAAAGGAACTACAGCACGGTCACATGACTTCACGTCACCACCGCTAAGCTAAAGGTGGCTAATGTTGGGCTATAAAGGAACTACAGCACGGTCACATGACTTCACGTCACCACCGCTAAGCTAAAGGTGGCTAATGTTGGGCTATAAAGGAACTACAGCACGGTCACATGACTTCACGTCACCACCGCTAAGCTAAAGGTGGCTAATGTTGGGCTATAAAGGAACTACAGCACGGTCACATGACTTCACGTGACCCCCGCTAAGCTAAATGAGGCTAATGTTGGTCGTGATGGCATTTAGTCGTCTCATTTAGACACGTGTTACCTTCATTTTAAAATCCACCAGTTTCGTAGAACAAAACTTTAAAATCTCTTCAGCTTGTGTTAACCACAGACCTGGGGGGTATACTACGAAGCCGGATGTTCTCTTAGCCGGCTAACTTCAGGGAAAACTCGGGGTTTCCGGTCCTACGACGCTGGTTCTCTTTTTAGCGGGCTAGATCTCCATGGTAACTTATGCTGAGCGGCTAGCCAGCCCCGGACCAGGTTAGGTTGCAGGCTAAGAGCTCAACTCAGTGAAAGCACTGCCTGCTGACCAATCAGAGCTCAGTGTGCGGAGTTTAAAGCGATCAAGTCATATTACAGGAGAAATTAAATACAGAAAAGCTGCCGTCGCAGGAAAGACGGCCGGCAAAAATCAGCGACTGTGTGAACGTGAACATGAATAGAATATCACCTCCATCTTCAGAGCAATCTGACTATTATAACATTAGCGTTAAGAAAGCTTACTTACATATCTGCCACAACATAAGTAACCGGATCAGAGTAACATTAAGTACAGTCCGCGGCATATCACTTCATCATCATATATCTCCTGATCTGAGTCAGCTGAGCCGTATCGGGCCGTGCAACACTCACAGTGTCACAGACTGGATGCAGAAGTATTATTTTAAGCAACACATTAAGTTGACGAAACACTCGAGTCAAATGTAATTAAAGTCAGATAGTGTTTTAGACGGGGCAGTGATATCATAAACCTGTTAATGTACGCATTCAAACACTTGTTCTGTTGCCCAGCTGTATTCACCTTGCAGGTGCAGCTCTGTGGCTTTGATCCTGGATCAAGTGTTCAAGACATGGATGTTTAAAGTTTAACTTCTTCATTTTTGACTAATATTATAGTTCACTTTTCATTCAGGAAGTATGACGCTGCGCTGTCAGTGCGCTTCTCCATGTTTGTGATTGGTCGAATGCTCCAGATACCACCCCTTTCATGTGAACGCGCACCTAACTAGATAGGACACGGCTGGCTTGAGCGATCCACTTGATAACCCGCGTCGTAGTACCGTTTAGCGAGAGCGCGTATGTTTTGGATTAGGCCAACCGGCTAACTCAAACATATCCAGGTTAGGTTGAACCTGCTTCGTAGTACAGGCCCCTGATTTCAGGTTTAGTTTAGGACTCATTCCTGTTATTGCCTTCTTTGATATCAAACAAAATGATGACATAAATGCTGAAAATATATATTATGAAATTGCTACATCTGTGAGAGTTTCTACTTACGTTTGTGATTTAAGGCTTCTGCAGTCTCACAAAGTAATGCAGTAACGTGGGCATGGCCGTGTGTGTGTGTGTGTGTGTGTGTGTGTGTGTGTGTGTGTGTGTGTGTGTGTGAGTGTCAGTGTCAGTGTCAGAGAGTGTGTGTGTGTGTGTGTGTGTGTGTGTGTGTGTGTGTGTGTGTGTGTGTGTGTGAGTGTCAGTGAGTGTGTGTGTGTGTGTGTGTGTGTGTGAGAGTGTCAGTGAGTGTGTGTATGTGTGTGTGTGTGTGTGTGTGTGTGTGTGTGTGTGTGTGTGTGTGTGTGTGTGAGAGTGTGTGTGTGTGTGTGTGTGTGTGTGTGTGTGGTGGGGTGATTCGGTGCATGCTGCGTTGGTTGCATGAATATAAAAGTTGTTTCTCTGTAGGTGGCATGGAGATGGTAACCAGAGCAACAACAACTACAAACTGTTAAACTGTTACTGCACACACCTCTGCACGGGGGGAGGAGAAAACGTCCATCTTCGGCTTCACCGTCTTCCTAAAACACAGGAGAGATATAAGAGGGATTTAAAAGAGATAAGCCGACAGATAGAAGTCAGCCACAAACGCTGGAGGTGTAATCTATAATAAAAAACATTATCATTTTATTGTCGAGCAACATCTGACCTCTAAAGTCTGACGTTCTGCACTTTAAGTTAGTCTAAATTAGTACACTTTTATTTTGTATTTACTCTTCAGGCCTTAAACACCAAGCGACAAATACATGAACTGCTCAAATGTTTTTGCATTATACTTCTAGGGCTTTTATTGTGAAAAGTAAACTCTAGTAGCTCCTTAGAATTACTCAAGTGTTGTTTTATAACCATTTCAAATTAAAACATTTAAAGCACATGTAACCTTGTTTGTAATAAAATCCCACTACTTGACACCACATAATATTTACGTATTATATAAGTATTCATGACAACAACGTGCAAACTAGTCTTTGTAACATGTTCTTGTTTTTGTTCAGTCGTTCCTAAGACTTGCCTGCAAATTGTATATGTCTAGGGCTTTTATTGTGAAAGGTCAACTCTAGTAGCTCCTTTGAATGGAATAATTAAGTGTTGCTGTTTTATAAATCTCTCAAATAATAGGCACAAGTTAAATCGTTCTGCTTAGGGTAAGTATGTTCTGCTTTTAGTTTCAAAGAACTATCAGACGTTAGAAAGAGGAAGTGTCACAGAGTCTTTGTAAAGTTCCTACTCATATAAAAGGTGTATATGTTTAAAGGCAGGAGAAGAGGAAGTGTTGGAGCTATATATATATATATATATATATATATATATATATATCTCTTTATATTATTTAATAGTTTAACATTTATTTTCTTGCTGTTTATAGTGTTTAATATTATTATCATTCATTTATATGTATTCTTAGTTAGTGCCATAAGTTAAAGTAGTTTCTATGCTTTTATTTTGAAGGAATGTTTTGGGCACTGGGTGATTAGAGCACCTGGTGTAATTGTATATATTGGGGAAAGGTGGGAGCCAGAGCACTAGTAGGCAAACGGTTTTTTACCAGGGTGTTTCAAGCCACAAGGAAGGAAGCCATAGGACACTTGTTCATTGTCAATGATATAGAATCATAATAAATGCCCAACGGAGAATCTTGTCTGGACCTGGATCATTGCCCTGCGTAAGATCTGCTAACTAGTGCCTCAGCGGCTGTATTAATTATCTATTTTATTTCTATATGATTTTGGCCGCTACAGGAAGTGATGAGAGTCCAGCTTTGCATAACTTCCTGTTGAGAGAATCCACCTTTACCACATTGCCTACTGTAACTCACCACAGGCCTGTGAGCCAATCAGGAGCCAGAACCGCCGTTAGGAAAGAGGAAGTGCATGTGTGAAAAAACGGTAACACGCCTCCGCTGGGTTTTCTCAATACTTCACACAAATATCCCTGTTTCTGTGAATGTTTGTGACTTAACTGAATCCATAAGTAGGAGAGAGAATGTTGTACATCCAATCATACACAAATCTCTACTTTAAAGAGTCCTCTCCTGCTGATGTTCAGGTGTATATCAGTATGTAGTGTCTCTACTTTAAAGAGTCCTCTCCTGCTGATGTTCAGGTGTATATCAGTATGTAGTGTCTCTACTTTAAAGAGTCCTCTCCTGCTGATGTTCAGGTGTATATCAGTATGTAGTGTCTCTACTTTAAAGAGTCCTCTCCTGCTGATGTTCAGGTGTATATCAGTATGTAGTGTCTCTACTTTAAAGAGTCCTCTCCTGCTGATGTTCAGGTGTATATCAGTATGTAGTGTCTCTACTTTAAAGAGTCCTCTCCTGCTGATGTTCAGGTGAATATCAGTATGTAGTGTCTCTACATTAAAGAGTCCTCTCCTGCTGATGTTCAGGTGTATATCAGTATGTAGTGTCTCTACTTTAAAGAGTCCTCTCCTGCTGATGTTCAGGTGTATATCAGTATGTAGTGTCTCTACTTTAAAGAGTCCTCTCCTGCTGATGTTCAGGTGTATATCAGTGTGTAGTGTCTCTACTTTAAAGAGTCCTCTCCTGCTGATGTTCAGATGTATATCAGTACGTAGTGTCTCTACTTTAAAGAGTCCTCTCCTGCTGATGTTCAGGTGTATATCAGTATGTAGAGTCTCTACTTTAAAGAGTGCTCTCCTGCTGAAGTTCAGGTGTATATCAGTATGTAGTGTCTCTACTTTAAAGAGTGCTCTCCTGCTGAAGTTCAGGTGTATATCAGTATGTAGTGTCTCTACTTTAAAGAGTCCTCTCCTGCTGAAGTGCAGGTGTATATCAGTATGTAGTGTCTCTACTTTAAAGAGTCCTCTCCTGCTGATGTTCAGGTGTATATCAGTATTTAGTGTCTCTACTTTAAAGAGTCCTCTCCTGCTGATGTTCAGGTGTATATCAGTATGTAGAGTCTCTACTTTAAAGAGTGCTCTCCTGCTGATGTTCAGGTGTATATCAGTATGTAGTGTCTCTACTTTAAAGAGTCCTCTCCTGCTGATGTTCAGGTGTATATCAGTATGTAGAGTCTCTACTTTAAAGAGTCCTCTCCTGCTGATGTTCAGGTGTATATCAGTGTGTAGTGTATCTACTTTAAAGAGTCCTCTCCTGCTGATGTTCAGGTGTATATCAGTATGTAGTGTCTCTACTTTAAAGAGTGCTCTCCTGCTGAAGTGCAGGTGTATGAGATGTCCTGCCCCATAACCTATAATGTACAATGTGTTGAAGTACTAGCCAATAGGAGTGCAAGTGTTACATAGTGATGTCACTATTTTCTGAACTTCGGAATTTTAGCCTTTGCAGACTATTTACATGCACTAACACCTATAGAACTACAACAGAGTATTAGGGCCACACTTAGAGAAAAAAAGCAGAGAGATTTCAAGAATAACGTCGTAATAATACGAGATTAAAGTCGTAGTTTCATAAGTGACTTGAGAAGGAGCCAACAGCAGCGTCATGCAATAACATGAGGAATGTGGAGCATCTTGTGAAGCACTACTTTAGTTTAGGTTTCTCAAATAGCGAAATACTTAATCTTTTGGCACATCAGCATCAGATTATCATAAGTATTAGAACTTTGAAAAGGTTGTGCAAGAAACGATGTCTATTATTTCGAAGAAAGAACCAAACAGACTTGGAGGATAGTGTCTCCTTTCTGCAGGAGGACATGACTGCTTCTGGTTACATCTACGAGCTGTTCAAAGGGGATTTGTTGTTTCACAAGAAACGATGAGACTTGTAATCAAGGCCTTGGATCGAGGAGGAGTCGAACGATAGCCTTGTAGTGGAATCGGACTGAGCTCCCCATTGACCTCAGGACAGCAGAAAGCTTACCCATCTTCCAGACTGAAAACTCATCTCTTTCGACTCCACTTCGAGCGATAGAACTATTAACAAAGCACTTATATACTAATAAAGGACTGGCTTATCTAAAGCCAGTTGAGTAGCACTTGAAATGTTTGGCTCTATGAAACCTGATGTACTTTATGATTCTGTTTTCTTCAAGTTTGTATTTTGTTGGTCGAACGCACTTATTGTAAGTCGCTTTGGATAAAAGCGTCAGCTAAATGTGATGTAATGTAGTCGACCAGAACCAGCCATTTCCTCCTGGCTCCAGACAATCTCCTCCAAGTCCGCTTCTCAAGTCACTTATGAAACTACGACTTTATTCTCGAAATCTCTCTCTTTTTTCTTCTAAGTGTGGCCCTAATACTCCGTCGTAATAGAACACACTACGAAAGAGGGAAATCACTACATGAAGAGCGCAGAGTATATTTGCGTACCTGTTTAATATAAATGATATCTTTCAGTAAAATTCAAGGTTAAGCCCTTGATGTTGAGGGAAAGTCCGTTATCTTCCACCCTCTTCCTCTTTACAGGCTTATCGTGTTATTGCTTGTTCTCACTTGACCTCCTCATTCAAACACGACATGAACCCCATCGTTTCTGACTACTTTAAAATCAAAACACGATTTAATTTATTCACTTTTTATTCATAATTGCACGGGATGCAAACTGCTCTCATGAAGCCTAATGGCACCGGATTGATTCTAATGAGGGTGAACAGATAAAAGGAGGCACTTTTCCATCTTCGCTTCTACGGGCTCAAGTTGCTTTTACTGCAGGATTTCTCATTCACAAACACATTTATGCAAATCTGTGTAGGGAACACGAAGGCCCTCAAATAGACCCTTCATCATTAATTGCTTCTGCTTCAGTTTTAAACCGAAATCATCAAGGATGGCTCCTTTTTACTGCTAACACTTTGTATAATTAGGTACCTTCCTATATCTGAAGCTTAGATAAAAACATCTTAAAGATTATTACATGCATTAAACTTAATTGTATTTCTCTAAAGGCTCTGTGGGATAAAACCACAATAAACGTGCAATAGTGTATTGTATTGTGTAATTATATATATTTGATTAGATTCAACGTATTTATCCTAAAGAGAATCATGCTTTGTTAGAGCAGCATGTTCACAAGGCATTGTATATGAATTACAAATCAAATGATATAGAAAATAAACAGTAAATAAATTCATATCAACATTTCAATATATCTGACCAATAGTGTATTAATACTTTCGCCACTGTCAATACAGCATATACATGTAAACACTGTATTTATACTGCACCATTTAGCTTACTGCACGCATATGATGTTCATATCTAACTAGTAATTCCTATACATGTGCAAATATACTCTGCGCTCTTATTTAGAAAGGTAGGAGCAGTCATAGTGGATCTGGTATGCACCGCGTTCACGAACAGTTTATTTTTGTTGTATTTAAACCCTCGTAAATGAAATGCAACTGACCTTTATTTACGATTCAATATCTCGCTCCTGAAGACAATCCAGCTGCTTTCTGCTACGTAGAGTTTCTGTTTAGTGTAGATCTGCTGTTAACTTCTACCAGAGTGAAGAAACTAACCCCGAACCTTTCTTAACTTTCTGTAATGTATTGTGGGAAGTGATTGGCATAATGTCAATCATCACCACAATGATTTTGTGCTTCTTAAAAAAAAGGGTAATATGCAGAGATGGGAGTAAGTCTTACATGTGCAAGTCATGAGCAAGCCTCAAGTCTTAACCTACAAGTCTCAAGCAAGTCCCAAGTCACTGTGGTGAGAGTCAAGTCATTGCTCAGGTCAAGCAAGTCGCAAGGTGCTGCACCTCTCAGAGGCGGAGTTACACGTCCCGCTGCCTCCTGGTGATGTAGCGATTTCATGAAGTGAATGAGAGTCCGAGTTCGAAATATATCTAAAATAATGTGTGCACTGCCATTTCCCAACATAAGCATAACAGTCTGCGATGAAGCGGCTGTCTCCTGTGCGCTCCACGTCCTACTTGACGCTCTCGTGGGAACGAGATACAGTATCTTTTTTTTTCCATTGCCCTTTAGGGGCTCCGTGCGATACAAAAACAAATGCAAATATTTAATTTTAAGTGAAGTCCTTTCGAGTCATCCGTCTCAAGTCAAGTCTCAAGTCATGAATACCAAGTCCAAGTCAAGTCAAGTCTTTTATCAATGCTAGTCAAGCAAGTCTCGAGTCCAAAAATATGCGAGTCAAGTCATGTGACTCGAGTCAAGTCAAGTGACTCGAGTCAAGTCATGTGACTCGAGTCAAGTCATGTGACTCGAGTCAAGTCAAGTGACTCGAGTCAAGTCAAGTGACTCGAGTCAAGTCATGTGACTCGAGTCAAGTCAAGTGACTCGAGTCAAGTCATGTGACTCGAGTCAAGTCAAGTGACTCGAGTCAAGTCAAGTGACTCGAGTCAAGTCATGTGACTCGAGTCAAGTCAAGTGATGTGACTCGAGTCAAGTCAAGTGACTCGAGTCAGTCAGTGACTCGAGTCAAGTCATGTGACTCGAGTCAAGTCAAGTGACTCGAGTCAAGTCATGTGACTCGAGTCAAGTCATGTGACTCGAGTCAAGTCAAGTGACTCGAGTCAAGTCATGTGACTCGAGTCAAGTCATGTGACTCGAGTCAAGTCAAGTGACTCGAGTCAAGTCAAGTGACTCAAGTCATGTGACTCGAGTCAAGTCAAGTGACTCGAGTCAAGTCATGTGACTCGAGTCAAGTCATGTGACTCGAGTCAAGTCATGTGACTCTATAGGTGTTAGTGCATGTTAATGGTCTGCAGAGGCTAAAATCCACATGTGTTCCCTCCAGACGCCTCCAGTGGACGCATAGGTTTACTTCCGGAACATCACTTTGTAACACTCACCCTTCTATTGGCTAGCGCTCCGACACATTGTACGTGATAGGCTAAGGGGCGGGACATCTCTAAGCGGTTGACCAATCACTGGCCATAGTGTTCTGAACAGAGAATCTGAACTGCTACCATCTAATGGAGATTGAATAAAGTCAGCCTGAAGCATCCTCTGTGCTCCGGTCAGCCTGAAGCATCCTCTGTGCTCCAGCCTGAAGCATCCTCTGTGCTCCAGCCTGAAGCATCCTCTGTGCTCCAGACAGTCCTCTCAGTGAACACAGAGCTACAGATCAGATGCACGCTGAAGGCTCTTTGAGCAGCTCTCTCTGATCCTGCTGTGATGTTACATGTTTGTTGTTTGTTTCTCATGTGTGTTGATGTTTGTGTGTTGATGTTTGTGTGTTGATGTTTGTGTGTTGATGTTTGTGTGTTGATGTTTGTGTGTTGATGTGACACATGGAGCTGCTGTGATGCAAGGAGCATTTCAGACCTGATCCGACCATTAAAGTATTATCGTATCGTATCGTATCGTTATCGTATGGTGACAGGTTTCATATTTGTGTAGTGTTGGGGGGTGCTTACACTTTTCGGGTGGGGGGGCGGAGTCTCCTCAGAGCTCTGGGCTGATGCTGCCCGTCCTGCTCCGTCTGATAGAAAAACATCCGGAGAGCCTCGTCCAATAGCAGCCATGTTGGGAGGCCCAGCAGCCTCTGGGGGGGGATTAATATATGTTAAGACAAACATGTATAATTAAATGGTGTTTCATATTATTTGTTTAGTTCGCACACTGGAAGCTACATGTAAATACTCAATACATAAAGGTGAGTTCACTGCAGACGTTTGAAAAGGTCACCTTCATGTACGTGTTGAGTTCAGGGATCCTGCTCTCTGCTATCTCCCTCTTGTTGCCCAGGAAGACTTTACCTGGAGAGAAACACAATGAGAAGAGGAGGAGGAGGAGGAGGAGGAGGAGGAGGAGGAGGAGGAGGAGGAGGAGGAGCTCAGGTTCCTCACAGCGTGCACACAGAAAAGCAGACTGAATCATCAGGACGTTAGAGATATTCTGCAGGAGAGTTTTCATGCACACAACGATGCGCCTCCACACATTCAACATATAGAGGACTCTGCTGTTCCACGCGGAGACGGTGAGCACCAACACAGCGACACAGTTCAAAATACTTTACACATGTTTGCTAATGCTTTCATAAGGAAGCACACTTTGAGACCTTACTGTTAACTCCACAGGGTGCCTTCAAGCACTCGGCAGTAAGAGGTGCACACGTTGGAAATAAAGCAGATGCATTGAGGACACATGATGCGTCACTTGGAGCATACACACTGAACTTCAGAATAACAAGAGGGTGCAAACTGAAAGATTAAAGGGAAGATAATAGCTTGGGTGATAATGTGGAGGAAGCTACCTTACATTTTTATGCGGATGATACTGTGATGTATTGTGCAGGTACCTCAGTTAAGGAGGCTGTTGTTAAATTACAGACTGTTTTTAACACTGTTCAGACTCAGCTCTCAGCGCTTAAGCTTCTTTTAAATGTGGATAAAACCAAGTTAATGCTCTTTTCAAAAGCTAAAAAGTCACCAGAGCCTGTTTTAGATATTGTAACCATGCAAGGAAAAAAACTTGAAGTGGTAACCTCTTATAAATACCTTGGTATCTGGCTTGATGACTGTCTTTCTTTTAAACTGCATGTAAATAACCTGCTTAAAAAACTGAGGGTTAGGCTAGGTTTTTTTTATAGAAACAAGTCCTGTTTCTCTCTTGAGGCCAGGAAAAGGCTCTGTGACCTTTGGACCTGTGCTGGACTATGGTGATCTATTTTATATGAATGCGCCGGCCAATTACCTCACCAAGATAGATGCCGCCTATCATAGTGCACTAAGGTTTGTGACAGACTGTAAGACTTTGACTCATCATTGTACCCTGTATACAAGGGCAGGGTTGCTTTCACTTACTGTACGGCGGCTAAATCACTGGTATATTTTTATTTATAAAGCAATGTTAGGGAAACTTCCATCTTACATCTGTTCCCTGATCTCACAGCGTATTGTAAATGGCTACTGCCTGAGATCTAAAGCTGTGGTTGTATTACATGTGCCAACTGCTAGGACTGTATTAGGAAATACAGCTTTTAGATGCGCAGCGCCGCTAGCATGGAACAGTCTGCAAAAGGAATGGAAGCTAAGCAGTTTGATTCCATTTCATGTTTTTAAAGCTAGGATAGACGCTATACAATCAGAAAATATTGGTGTCTGTAAATGCTACTAGTATACAAACTGTAGTATCATATAATGTCCTTTGTTTTCTGTCATGTTTGTATTAATGTTTGGAACTAATTGAAGCAGGTCACCATTGTAAAAGAGGTCTATGATCTCAATGGGTTTTATCTGTATAAATAAAGGTTTTGAATTGAATTGAATTGAAAGATGCAATATTAGTGACGTAACTAAAATAGCAGATTAAAGATACCCTGCACACAGACACTACTCCATGCAAAGAGGGTGAGCAATAAACGGTAGAGGCACAAATAACATAAATGTGCAGAAGATAATGCTTTTCTTTGAGGAGGCACACTGTGACTTTTGCTAATTGAAACGTGGACAGAGACTTCTTATATATATAGTTCTGATATCTTTATTCAATAACAATTATTAAGGGTGAAAAGAAGGGAGGGAGAAGGAGCATAAAGATATGTTTACTTTCCAATAATTAGTTTGTATTAATCCCGTTCCATTATCTCTCCTTCTCTCCTTCTCTCCTTCCTCTCTCCTTCTCCTCTCTCATTCCTCTCTCCTTCTCTCTCTCCTTCCTCTCTCCTTCCTCTCTCCTTCCTCTTCCTCCTCTCTCCTTCCTCTCTCTCTCCTCTCTCCTTCCTCTCTCCTTCTCTCTCCCTTCCTCTCTCCTTCCTCTCTCCTTCCTCTCTCCTTCCTCTCTCCCTCCTCTCTCCTTCCTCTCTCCTTCCTCTCTCCTTCCTCTCTCCCTCCTCTCTCCTTCCGCCCCGTCCTGATGAGATCTGGCTCTGAAATGAATCCCTTCACATTTCATATTATCTCAGCTCCTCTGTGACTCTGAATCAGAGCTTGGAGAAAAGTAGAACTTTCCCAAAATAGAAAAGCAACGATCAAAGATTCATGAAGTTTCAAATGGATTTTAGTTCAAAAGTGTCTTTCTTTTCATGCATTAAAACGATCCTCTCTTCGTGGAGACGGCATGATTGTTTTCTGCCTGTTTTTATGAAAATATTAGATATTCTTTAAAGGATTTCTGAGTCTGCAGCTCATCACCTAAACGTCTCCATTTCTAGGATTCACTTTTGTCATGCCCTGGCTCAAGGACGGACGAAAGAAGGAGACCACACATGGTTCATCCAATTGAAGTGCATTTATTTAAAGAAGCTCAATTAACTATGAAGTCAGTTAATCAGTAATGTGTGTGTGTGTGTGTGTGTGTGTGTGTGTGTGTGTGTGTGTGTGTGTGTGTGTGTGTGTGTGTGAACATGCATCAGTGTATAAAGGTCCAGTAGAGCCAAGCAACCCAAGAGGAGAGAGACTGACTGCTCAGGCACCTACCTGTAGCTGAGCAGTCAGCCCAAATCAAAGTCAACCTCTCCTGATTGGGGGAGGGGCTAACAGGAGTCTGAGTCTAAGGCCGTCACACTTTACATTCTACCTTCACTTTGAAATGCATTTCTACGACAGCTGAGAGAAACAGGGGCGAGTATGGCACTCGTTCATGAAAATAAAGGAGGTAAAGATGATATCGTGAATCATATCGTAATAACAATATCAGTCAAAAATAATCTTGATTGGATATTCTTCAAGTAGGTCACAGTTCCTATACGAGCGGCTCTCAACAAGGATTACCTCCAGGAACAGGGACGTGATTTGAGAAAAGGGAGATTACTTTTTTAGGTATTATTGTTTGTTTAGCGCTTAGCAGAGAGCCATGTAATGATACTGCAGAGACGTGTGTTTCTGTCTTTAGAGCTCCACAGGTGAGACACAACTTGTGTTTCTGTCTTTAGAGCTCCACAGGTGAGACACAATGTGTGTTTCTGTCTTTAGAGCTCCACAGGTGAGACACGACGTGTGTTTCTGTCTTTAGAGCTCCACAGGTGAGACACAACGTGTGTTTCTGTCTTTAGAGCTCCACAGGTGAGACACAACGTGTGTTTCTGTCTTTAGAGCTCCACAGGTGAGACACAACGTGTGTTTCTATCTTTAGAGCTCCACAGGTGAGACACGACGTGTGTTCCTGTCTTTAGAGCTCCACAGGTGAGACACAACATGTGTTTCTGTCTTTAGAGCTCCACAGGTGAGACACAACGTGTGTTTCTGTCTTTAGAGCTCCACAGGTGAGACACGACGTGTGTTTCTGTCTTTAGATCTCCACAGGTGAGACACAACGTTTGTTTCTGTCTTTAGAGCTCCACAGGTGAGACACAACGTGTGTTTCTGTCTTTAGAGCTCCACAGGTGAGACACGACGTGTGTTTCTGTCTTTAGAGCTCCACAGCTGAGAGACACAACGTGTGTTTCTGTCTTTAGAGCTCCACAGGTGAGACACGACGTGTGTTTCTGTCTTTAGAGCTCCACAGGTGAGACACGACGTGTGTTTCTGTCTTTAGAGCTCCACAGGTGAGACACAACGTGTGTTTCTGTCTTTAGAGCTCCACAGGTGAGACACGACGTGTGTTTCTGTCTTTAGAGCTCCACAGGTGAGAGACAACGTGTGTTCCTGTCTTTAGAGCTCCACAAGTGAGACACAACGTGTGTTTCTGTCTTTAGAGCTCCACAGCTGAGAGACACAACGTGTGTTTCTGTCTTTAGAGCTCCACAGGTGAGACACGACGTGTGTTTCTGTCTTTAGAGCTCCACAGGTGAGACACGACGTGTGTTTCTGTCTTTAGAGCTCCACAGGTGAGACACAACGTGTGTTTCTGTCTTTAGAGCTCCACAGGTGAGACACGACGTGTGTTTCTGTCTTTAGAGCTCCACAGGTGAGAGACAACGTGTGTTCCTGTCTTTAGAGCTCCACAAGTGAGACACAACGTGTGTTTCTGTCTTTAGAGCTCCACAGCTGAGAGACACAACGTGTGTTTCTGTCTTTAGAGCTCCACAGGTGAGACACGACGTGTGTTTCTGTCTTTAGAGCTCCACAGGTGAGACACGACGTGTGTTTCTATCTTTAGAGCTCCACAGGTGAGACACGACGTGTGTTCCTGTCTTTAGAGCTCCACAGGTGAGACACAACGTGTGTTTCTGTCTTTAGAGCTCCACAGGTGAGACACGACGTGTGTTTCTGTCTTTAGAGCTCCACAGGTGAGACACAACGTTTGTTTCTGTCTTTAGAGCTCCACAGGTGAGACACAACGTGTGTTTCTGTCTTTAGAGCTCCACAGGTGAGAGACAACGTGTGTTCCTGTCTTTAGAGCTCCACAAGTGAGACACAACGTGTGTTTCTGTCTTTAGAGCTCCACAGCTGAGAGACACAACGTGTGTTTCTGTCTTTAGAGCTCCACAGGTGAGACACGACGTGTGTTTCTGTCTTTAGAGCTCCACAGCTGAGAGACACAACGTGTGTTTCTGTCTTTAGAGCTCCACAGGTGAGACACGACGTGTGTTTCTGTCTTTAGAGCTCCACAGGTGAGACACGACGTGTGTTTCTGTCTTTAGAGCTCCACAGGTGAGACACGACGTGTGTTCCTGTCTTTAGAGCTCCACAGGTGAGACACAACGTGTGTTTCTGTCTTTAGAGCTCCACAGGTGAGACACGACGTGTGTTTCTGTCTTTAGAGCTCCACAGGTGAGACACGACGTGTGTTTCTGTCTTTAGAGCTCCACAGGTGAGACACGACGTGTGTTTCTGTCTTTAGAGCTCCACAGGTGAGACACAACGTGTGTTTCTGTCTTTAGAGCTCCACAGGTGAGACACGACGTGTGTTTCTGTCTTTAGAGCTCCACAGGTGAGACACGACGTGTGTTTCTGTCTTTAGAGCTCCACAGGTGAGACACGACGTGTGTTCCTGTCTTTAGAGCTCCACAGGTGAGACACAACGTGTGTTTCTATCTTTAGAGCTCCACAGGTGAGACACGACGTGTGTTCCTGTCTTTAGAGCTCCACAGGTGAGACACAACGTGTGTTTCTGTCTTTAGAGCTCCACAGGTGAGACACAACGTGTGTTTCTGTCTTTAGAGCTCCACAGGTGAGACACGACGTGTGTTTCTGTCTTTAGAGCTCCACAGATGAGACACGACGTGTGTTTCTGTCTTTAGAGCTCCACAGGTGAGACACGACGTGTGTTTCTGTCTTTAGAGCTCCACAGGTGAGACACAACGTGTGTTTCTGTCTTTAGAGCTCCACAGGTGAGAGACAACGTGTGTTCCTGTCTTTAGAGCTCCACAGGTGAGACACAACGTGTGTTCCTGTCTTTAGAGCTCCACAGGTGAGACACGACGTGTGTTTCTGTCTTTAGAGCTCCACAGCTGAGATACACAACGTGTGTTTCTGTCTTTAGAGCTCCACAGGTGAGACACGACGTGTGTTTCTGTCTTTAGAGCTCCACAGGTGAGACACAACGTGTGTTTCTGTCTTTAGAGCTCCACAGGTGAGACACGACGTGTGTTTCTGTCTTTAGAGCTCCACAGGTGAGACACGACGTGTGTTTCTGTCTTTAGAGCTCCACAGGTGAGACACAACGTGTGTTTATATCTTTAGAGCTCCACAGGTGAGACACGACGTGTGTTCCTGTCTTTAGAGCTCCACAGGTGAGACACAACGTGTGTTTCTGTCTTTAGAGCTCCACAGGTGAGACACAACGTGTGGTTCTGTCTTTAGAGCTCCACAGGTGAGACACGACGTGTGTTTCTGTCTTTAGAGCTCCACAGGTGAGACACAACGTGTGTTTCTGTCTTTAGAGCTCCACAGGTGAGAGACAACGTGTGTTCCTGTCTTTAGAGCTCCACAGGTGAGACACGACGTGTGTTCCTGTCTTTAGAGCTCCACAGGTGAGAAACGACGTGTGTTTCTGTCTTTAGAGCTCCACAGCTGAGAGACACAATGTGTCTTTAGAGCTCCACAGCTGAGAGACACAACGTGTGTTTATGTCTTTAGAGCTCCACAGGTGAGACACGACGTGTGTTTCTGTCTTTAGAGCTCCACAGCTGAGAGACACAACGTGTGTTTCTGTCTTTAGAGCTCCACAGGTGAGACGCGACGTGTGTTCCTGTCTTTAGAGCTCCACAGGTGAGACACAACGTGTGTTTCTGTCTTTAGAGCTCCACAGGTGAGACACGACGTGTGTTCCTGTCTTTACAGCTCCACAGGTGAGACACGAGGTGTGTTCCTGTCTTTAGAGCTCCACAGGTGAGACACGACGTGTGTTTCTGTCTTTAAAGCTCCACAGGTGAGACACAATGTGTGTTCCTGTCTTTAGAGCTCCACAGGTGAGACACGAGGTGTGTTCCTGTCTTTAGAGCTCCACAGGTGAGACACGAGGTGTGTTCCTGTCTTTAAAGCTCCACAGGTGAGACACAATGTGTGTTCCTGTCTTTAGAGCTCCACAGGTGAGACACGAGGTGTGTTCCTGTCTTTAGAGCTCCACAGGTGAGACACGAGGTGTGTTCCTGTCTTTAGAGCTCCACAGGTGAGACACAATGTGTGTTCCTGTCTTTAGAGCTCCACAGGTGAGACACAACGTGTGTTCCTGTCTTTAGAGCTCCACAGGTGAGACACGACATGTGTTTCTGTCTTTAGAGCTCCACAGGTGAGACACGACGTGTGTTTATGTCTTTAGAGCTCCACAGGTGAGACACAACTTGTGTTTCTGTCTTTAGAGCTCCACAGGTGAGACACGACGTGTGTTTATGTCTTTAGAGCTCCACAGGTGAGACACGATGTGTGTTTATGTCTTTAGAGCTCCACAGGTGAGACACGACGTGTGTTTCTGTCTTTAGAGCTCCACAGGTGAGACACGACGTGTGTTTCTGTCTTTAGAGCTCCACAGGTGAGACACAACTTGTGTTTATGTCTTTAGAGCTCCACAGGTGAGACACGACGTGTGTTTATGTCTTTAGAGCTCCACAGGTGAGACACGACGTGTGTTCCTGTCTTTAGAGCTCCACAGGTGAGACACAACGTGTGTTTCTGTCTTTAGAGCTCCACAGGTGAGACACAACGTGTGTTTCTGTCTTTAGAGCTCCACAGGTGAGAGACAACGTGTGTTTCTGTCTTTAGAGCTCCACAGGTGAGACACGACGTGTGTTTCTGTCTTTAGAGCTCCACAGGTGAGACACGACGTGTGTTTCTGTCTTTAGAGCTCCACAGGTGAGACACGACGTGTGTTTCTGTCTTTAGAGCTCCACAGGTGAGACACGACGTGTGTTTCTGTCTTTAGAGCTCCACAGGTGAGACACGACGTGTGTTCCTGTCTTTAGAGCTCCACAGGTGAGACACAACGTGTGTTTCTGTCTTTAGAGCTCCACAGGTGAGACACAACGTGTGTTTCTATCTTTAGAGCTCCACAGGTGAGACACAACGTGTGTTTCTGTCTTTAGAGCTCCACAGGTGAGACACGACGTGTGTTCCTGTCTTTAGGGTGATGTCTACTGTGTTCTCAAACTGAAGCTGTTTGAGTTCAAGCTGATTCATTGCAAAGGAACATTATTATTCTTTATAGTAAGAATATAGTAACCTTTAAGTCACACACACACACACAGTAAACACACACACACACACACACGATGTTCTGTAGCCTCTGATAATCGATAGGGATGGCGGCTCGCAGACAGAGGGCATTATGGGAAAACAACGAGGTGCAGAGTGCAGACTGAAAGGATCGAGGGAGCAGACGAGGACACACACACACACACAGATTAGTCAACACTAACAGATGTCCTCACTCTGAGCTGCAGCAGCATTTAAATCTCTTCCTGAAGCACAACTCGTTGTAGTTTGTATTAACTGCGTTATCTATTAGGGCTGAAGGAGGAAACTCCAGCTCCTCCGTCAGGGCTTTGGATCGCAGCAGCCCAGGCACCCAGTCTGAAACCTGCTAATGCTAACCAAAGCATGCTAACACTTTTAAACTGAGCACAATGTAGAGCAAGTTCACCATCTTAGGCCCGGCCACACGAGGACGATAATATCGATACTATCTGCTACAGTTCACTATCAGATAGAGCAGTGGTTCTCAAACTTTTTTCAATCATGTAGCCTACCCCCTTTGAAAACAAAATGTCAGCCAAGTACCCCCTGATCAGCGCAAACACAATTTGTTAGGGAAAAAATGCCTATATAAAGAGGTACAGCACAGCGCTGCACCATCAGGGTCTGATTTATTAAAACAACAACAGTAACTGAGAAACACTTAAATGCTACATTTCAAATGTTTACAATCCATCACTAAATTCATGGAAAACCAATCTTAACATTAAGCAATAACACTAAGACGACATTAGTTACATTGAACTGATCTTTTTAATAAGATGTACTCAATGTAGTGAAACATGGGCTTGAGCTTCACTGAGGACCTTTGTCATTCTGACAGGGAGGCACCTGCAGTTATTACACAAACCCACACTGCTCAAACTTTGTTACGTTTATGTATTTATTTATTTTGGGGCATGGGGAATGAAGAGAAAAAAATATATGAGCATTTTATGAGCATGGGATTTTGACCCCTCATATAAACATATGCATAATGCTATACTTTGCGGCCACACGCCGTTGCCAGGCAACACTTATTGTTTAGGTCCTTTGAAAAGCAGGCAGTCATATCATTAACTAGAACTAGCTAGATCTGATAGATTTGGACATAGACGCGAGTGAAGTCTAACCGGACGCGAGAGAGAGATCAGATCATAACGGAGAACACGCAGCTCTGCATGATCACAGCTCCGCCGCTGTGACGGATCGTTGAGCAGAGCAAAATACACTTAGACCTAACACACTTAGCTAGTTCATCTACTCTGGAACTAGCTAAACTAGTTATACATATATGTATTCTTTACTGTCGGGTCACTCATTACAGGTTCAGCGAGCTGCACGAGACTGACGGGCTGTCAGGAGAGGGAGAGGAAAAGAGAGCACCCCATTTACTTTTCCCATTTTATTATCCAGAATTACTGTAAATCTTTGAATAAAGTAGTTCATCTACTATTAGTAGTTTGTTTAAATGCATTACTTATGTTTTTTTTCTCATTAACATAAAATAAATCTCACGTACCCCCTGCAGTACTCCAACGTACCCCTAGGGGTCCGCGTACCTCCATTTGAGAACCACTGAGATAGACGTTTCGGCCACACGAGGCCGACATGGAAACGCAGAAAACATTAACGGGTCCCAAGGTGGGTAGATCTGCAAACGAAACGCTCTGGGAGGGCAAACGGCTCCGTGTTTACGCCTATACGATCATGTCTTGATACGTTGAAGCAATAGCCCCGCCTCTCCCGCCTCTCCCGCCTCTCCCGCCTCTCCCGCCTCTCCCACTCAGAGATCAGCTGCTGGGCTCTCAGGAGAGGGGAAAGAAAAGAGAGGCTCCGTTTATTACTATTATATAGTCATTATCAATATGTTTTAAAGCTCAATAAATAACAAAGAAGACCTCTGACCGGCACTTTTCTAATTTTGTCCGGAAGATTTAAACTTTAACGGACATGTTGACCAGCGAAAAAAACTGAAACTCTGCCGCACGGTCCCCTCGTCCCTTGGAAGAGGCGGAGAAGTGGGTGTTTGTCATCTGCTGGTGGACTACCGGAGAGAATTACAGCAGGAGCACACGCTCGCCTCGGGGAGGGAGAAAAAGAGCCAGAGCGGAGAATAAACAGAAGGGCAACCATGGCAACCATGGCAACCATGCGCGGGAAGTCTTCTTCGCTGCTTTTGTGGCAGGACTACAGCGCCACTTACAGGCCTGGCATACGTACTACAGCGTCTCTAGCGCGGTCTTGTGTGAACGGACACGTTTCTGGACGGAAGACTTTTTCGATAACGATTGCGGTCCGTTTGCGTTATCGACCTCGTGTGGCTCCAGCCTTAGTATCCTGAGTAGTATGGTATCTCCGGATCCTGGATCAAGACCATCATGTCGATCACAGCACAACAGATTCACATTGAGTCTGCTCTCTTAACTCATAAAGTCAAATGGTACGAATCATGAGCATCTGAGGACTCTGATTTAGAGATTTTTTCACACTAAAACTGCAAAAATGTAAGTAAAAAATGTATAACATTTTCACAAACACATTATAGTGAATCAAAATAAAGACTTATAGGGGATTAGTTTGCATTCTTATTAGCGCTTTTTCATTATAACTAACATTATTTCTAGTTAATGACTGCAGACAGGTGGACACAGAGTTTCTCAGAGGTTTTTTTTGAGTCGCCTGCTGGAGCATTAGCAGTGAATGGCATCGTTGTTACAGAAGAAGCAGATTATTCATATTTCAGAGGGTGATATTCCCCCTGCTGACAGACAGGAATGTGAGCGCTGTGAATCCCGAGCTCACCGGGCAGTGAAGGCATCGTGCAGGTGTTGGGTCCGGGTCTCTCGGGGTCTTCAGGGGAATATCTGGATTCCAGGATCTGGTGCAGGTTGAAATAATCTCTGTACCTCCGATAGATCAGATACTTCCCCCCGCCTTTAGTCCTCACTTCGATCACAAACAGCTGCAGGAGGAACGTTTCAGGGGTTTCAATAAAGTGTGAGGGGGTTTCAATAAAGTGTGAAGGGGTTTCAATAAAGTGTGAGGGGGTTTAAATAAAGTGTGAGGGGGTTTAACTAAAGCTTGAGGGGTTAAATAAAGTTTGAGGGGTTTTGAGGGGTTTTAAATTAAGTTTGAGGGGGTTTGAATGAAGTTTGAGGGGGTTAAATAGAGTTTGAGGGGGTTTAAATACAGTTTGAGGGGGTTTGAATGACGTTTGAGGGGGTTAAATACAGTTTGAGGGGGGTTTAAATAGAGTTTGAGGGGTTTTGAGGGGGTTTAAATACAGTTTAAGGGGGTTTAAATACAGTTTGAAGGGGTTAAATAGAGTTTGAGGGGGTTTAAATACAGTTTGAGGGGGTTAAATAGAGTTTGAGTGGGTTTGAATACAGTTTGAGGGGGGTTTGAATGAAGTTTGAGGGGGTTAAATAGAGTTTGAGGGGGTTTACATACAGTTTGAGGGGGTTTGAATGAAGTTTCAGGGGGTTAAATAGAGTTTGAGGGGGTTTAAATACAGTTTGAGGGGGTTTGAATGAAGTTTGAGGGGGTTAAATAGAGTTTGAGGGGGTTTGAATGAAGTTTGAAGGGGTTTAAATACAGTTTGAGGGGGTTAAATAGAGTTTGAGGGGGTTTAAATACAGTTTGAGGGGGTTAAATAGAGTTTGAGGGGGTTTGAATACAGTTTGAGGGGGTTTGAATGAAGCTTGAGGGGGTTAAATAGAGTTTGAGGGGGTTTAAATACAGTTTGAGGGGGTTTGAATGAAGTTTGAGGGGGTTAAATAGAGTTTGAGGGGGTTTAAATACAGTTTGAGGGGGTTTAAATACAGTTGAGGGGGGTTAAATAAGTTGAGGGGGTTTAATACAGTTTGAGGGGGTTTAATAGAGTTTGAGGGGGTTTGAATGAAGTTTGAGGGGGTTTACATACAGTTTGAGGGGGTTCGAATAAAGTTTGAGGGGGTTAAATAGAGTTTGAGGGGGTTTGAATACAGTTTGAGGGGGTTAAATAGAGTTTGAGGGGGTTTGAATACAGTTTGAGGGGGTTTGAATGAAGCTTGAGGGGGTTAAATAGAGTTTGAGGGGGTTAAATACAGTTTGAGGGGGGTTTGAATGAAGTTTGAGGGGGTTAAATAGAGTTTGAGGGGGTTTAAATACAGTTTGAGGGGTTTAATAGAGTTTGAGGGGGGTTTGAATGAAGTTTGAGGGGGTTTACATACAGTTTGAGGGGGTTCGAATAAAGTTTGAGGGGGTTAAATAGAGTTTGAGGGGGTTTAAATACAGTTTAAGGGGGTTTGAAATGAAGTTTGAGGGGGTTAAATACAGTTTGAGGGGGTTTACATACAGTTTGAGGGGGTTTGAATGAAGTTTGAGGGGGTTTAAATAGAGTTTGAGGGGGTTTGAATGAAGTTTGAGGGGGTTAAATAGAGTTGAGAGGGTGTTTAAAATAGAGTATTGAGTGGGTGTTAAATCAGAGGTTTGAGGGGGTTTGAATGAAGTTTAAGGGGGTTTAAATACAGTTTGAGGGGTTTGAATGAAGTTTGAGGGGGTTAAATACAGTTTGAGGGTGTTTAAAATACAGTTTGAATGTGGGGTTAAAGTAGAGTTTGGAGCGGGGTTTGAATTAAGGTTTTTAAGGGGGTTTAAAAATACAGTTGATGATGAGGGGGTTAAATAGAGTTTGAGGGGGGTTAAATAGAGTTTGAGGGGGGTTAAATAGAGTTTGAGGGGGTCTGAATGAAGTTTGAGGGGGTTTAAATACAGTTTGAGGGGGGGTTTTGATACAGTTTGAGGGGGGTTTTAATACAGTTTGAGGGGGTTTAAATACAGTTTGAGGGGGGTTTAAAACATTACGTACGAAGTAGTCGATGAAGCCTTTCTTCTCCTCGATGTCGGCGATGGGTGGCGCTGATGGGGATGTTGTGAGGAAGCTGATCGAAGTCACTGAGAGGAGGAAATCATTTAGATAATGTAATCATGTTTTATAACAGGATTACTGTGTACTTCTACTCACTACAGTTCAGAGGTACATGGTGTACTTCTACTCCACTACAGTTCAGAGGTACATGGTGTACTTCTACTCCACTACAGTTCAGAGGTACATGGTGTACTTCTACTCCACTACAGTTCAGAGGTACATGGTGTACTTCTACTCCACTACAGTTCAGAGGTACATGGTGTACTTCTACTCCACTACAGTTCAGAGGTACATGGTGTACTTCTACTCACTACAGTTCAGAGGTACATGGGTGTACTTCTACTCCACTACAGTTCAGAGGTACATGGTGTACTTCTACTCCTCTACAGTTCAGAGGTACATGGTGTACTTCTACTGCACTACAGTTCAGAGGTACATGGTGTACTTCTACTCCACTACAGTTCAGAGGTACATGGTGTACTTCTACTCCACTACAGTTCAGAGGTACATGGTGTACTTCTACTGCACTACAGTTCAGAGGTACATGGTGTACTTCTACTCCACTACAGTTCAGAGGTACATGGTGTACTTCTACTCCTCTACAATTCAGAGGTAAAAGGTGTACTTTTCCTCCACTACATGTATTTAATACCTTTAGTTACTTCACAGATCTGGATGAATGATGTGAAATCTAATCAAGTGTTGAATCAGACTTTAGTTCCACCTGGAGTAAATCCACCAGCTACCCTGCAGTATACAAAGCCATTCAAACTAGCTGCACCTTCACCAGCTTTGAGAACACTTTCATGATCAATCATTATAAAACATATCATATATATTATTCTGAAATGGACCAATCTGCACAACGACTACTTTTACTGTACTTTGATGATAATACTTTTCTACTTTCACTTGAGGAACATTTTGAATGCAGGACTTTTACTGTAACAGAGTATTCCTCCTACACTCTGGTACTTCTACTTTTACTCAAGAACAAGACCTGAGTACTTCTACTTTTACTCAAGAACAAGATCTGAGTACTTCTACTTTTACTCAAGTACAAGATCTGAGTACTTATACTTTTACTCAAGTACAAGTCTACTTTTACTTTACAAGATCTGAGTACTTCTACTTTTACTCAAGAACAAGATCTGAGTACTTCTACTTTGACTCAAGTACAAGTCTACTTTTACTTTACAAGATCTGAGTACTTCTACTTTTACTCAAGAACAAGATCTGAGTACTTCTACTTTGACTCAAGTACAAGACCTGAGTACTTCTACTTTTACTCAAGTACAAGATCTGAATACTTCTACTTTTACTCAAGTACAAGACCTGAGTACTTCTACTTTTACTCAAGTACAAGATCTGAATACTTCTACTTTTACTCAAGTACAAGATCTGAGTACTTCTACTTTTACTCAAGTACAAGACCTGAGTACTTCTACTTTTACTCAAGTACAAGATCTGAATACTTCTACTTTTACTCAAGTACAAGACCTGAGTACTTCTACTTTTACTCAAGTACAAGATCGGAGTACTTCTACTTTTACTCAAGTACAAGATCGGAGTACTTCTACTTTTACTCAAGTACAAGATCGGAGTACTTCTACTTTTACTCAAGTACAAGATCGGAGTACTTCTCCTCCCTCTGACAACTTGACACCATAATAATAATAATAAAATACCGGTGCATGGATGGTTTAACTTCCAGTTGTAGTTCCCATACAGCCGAACAACACAATTTAAGAGAGATGATAAAAGATCCTCACCTCTCGTCCCGGAGCTGCCGCGGCAGAGACATGATTGTTATCCCGGGATTAGAGTGAAAAACACGGGAAGAACTGAGACTTCTGTCCGGAGAGAAGCTTCTTCTGTCGGATAAACTCTGAGTCACACACCGCTCTGAAGCTGCAGAGAGAAGTGAAACAGGCAGGAAGCCAGAGGTCCCTGACACACCACAGGATGGTGCGTTCAGAGGCGGGGAAATAGTCGTGTAAATAATTGTAAATGTATATTGTATGTTTACATACATTTAGATACAGTGCTTCTCAAAGTGTGGTCCATGATGAATTGGAAATGGGGGACCCTGATGTAAACAAGACGAAAGTCTTTCTCTGGTCTGCATCCCCTTAACAATTTTATGTTTTGAGCTGTATTGTACTGTACCCAATATACAAGCTGTTAATACACGTTTCAATCAATCAAACAATCAGTCCGCGGACCACTGGTGGTCCGTGAGCCCCGCCTAGTGGTCCGTGAGTATATTGGTAAAATGTCACATTTGAAATAAATAAATAAATAAAAGTTTTCCGCACTCTCGCGAGAATATCTCTGCAATCAATGGAGCGAGCTTAAGTTTCACTTTCGATTGCATGATATAGCCAGGCGCAACACCTTCATCACACATGTGGCCACTTGTTTGTAAAATGTTCAGGCAATTTGTAAAAAACGATGTGTTTTGGGATATTTGTGGAGTTAGGTGGTCCGCGAATGTTTTTTTATTGGTTAAGTGGTCCTTGGTATGCAAAAGTTTGAGAAACACTGGGTTAGAGCTATAAATACTTCCGCTGTTATTCATGATATTTCAGAAAAAGGGGAAACCACACTTCCCCAAACTGTGAAACCATCTGGAGAGAGTGTGTGTTTGTGTGATACGGAGAGGGAGGTTTGTTCTGTATTTACTCTCATTAAACAGATTACATGTGGAAGTTATTTATGGCTATCTAAGATGTAATAAAACAAATCAGAAAGGTCACTTCCAGGGAGGGGCGCCCCTTGCGAACAGGCAAGGCAGGCAACTGCTTGGGGCCCCGGACCAGAAGGGGGCCCCCAAAGAAGGTAGATTAAGAAGGTCCACAGCAACGACAACATGAATCACCCTTTCATTTACTGCAACGACATGTCGGGAAACCCCTTCAAGGCGGCCCCATGCGTAGCGCGCCATCAAATGCTGCTTCTTAGTCTAAGTTTCGTTGCCTTGCTCTGCTCGGGGGGGG
>NW_022991316.1:187500-194533 GCF_902827175.1 Gymnodraco acuticeps | reverse complement strand
TGCAGCTCCAATTGAGGGTCATGTACCCATAGAGCAGGCTCCGGGTTGCGTGAGTCGGGTTGCTGGTCATCACGTCCAGGAGCTGAGGGATGCGAGTTTTGGCCGCAGTCAAACATGCCATGATGTCTTTATGGCTTGGCAGACCTTCCATCTTGTCCCGCTTCACCTGCATCTGGTGGATAAACACCTTCTTTCTCATGGACTTCAGGATGGCAGAAACTTCCCGTGTGATTAAAATCATGTCATTCTGGTTGAGCCTGCTCCCCTTGCATGGTGTTTCATTCATGTACTTGAGAAAGTGTGATATATTTTTGATATAGAAGTCAGATGTCGTGACCTGTAGGCTTGACTTTATCAGGCTCCGGGACCACCCACGTATCCTCTTCAGATCCCTCAAAAAGAGCCAGTCAGACAGGCGATTGAAACCGTGTGCCATGAAGCTTAGGAATGATTTGACTCTGCTTATTTTGGAGACTGCGTTTTCTTGGAGCCTCACTGTTGGATCGATGCCCTCATAATGGTCCCGGTAGCCTTGCAGATACTTCTCCATGATGCGTGGGAATGTAATGTCCCGCATTCGATTCCCCCGGCCCCTGAACCAGGGGGAATGTATGGGAGGGGAGGATGACGAGGCCTCGGTATCTATGGATGCAGGTTCTGAGGAGCTGGATACAGGTGTGTGAGAGGCAATGGGGGACTTCCTGCAGGAGGGACCTTTGGACTTGGACAGCCTCTTTGGTGTTGACTCTGTTCGGGATCGTTTCCTTAGAAACACCCGCTCTTGGTCCTCGGCCCTCTGGTTCATCCTCTTTCGGTTACGTTGAATCCTCTGCTGCAGCATGCAGTGCAGGGATTTCACCTCAGCAGCATATATGTCCCTCTGAGCCTTCATTCTGTTTGCATCCATCCTCCATTCCTTACAGTCCGGGTTGTCACATGTAATCACTGGGGACAAGGGTGGAGGTTGTGCCAGGACATCATCACCCACAGTGTCAACATCCCAAGAGGTAATCATTGCTACTCTGGGGTTTGTCAAACTGAGTTCACGAAGCTTCTTTGTGGCCACTTTCATTTTTAGTTTAGTTAAAACCACATGTAATTCCTGCCGGGACAGCTCAACATGGTTTCTGTACAAGTGGCGGTCCAGCCTTGTCCCGTTGTACTCGCATCCTGCAATAATGCAGGGATGGAGCCTAATGTTTATACGTCCTTTCGCCAACAACAGCAGAATTCTTCTTTCCACTAAATTACGCACATTATGGTTCCTCAGCAGGTGCTTGCTCAGGGCACGGTAGGGACTATTACAGATAGGACAACCGATCGCCATCATTTGTGTATGCCTGAGCATTTCGGTACCGGGAAGTGTCACCAGTATAATGTATAGAACCAGGGGGGACAAAGAAGGATAGGTGAAAATAAGAAAGTTGCACTCAGCGAACTAGAAAGACCCCATGTCAAATCTCTCCGGTTTATTTTCAATAAATAACTCATTTGCATCATCGTGCGAAAGATGTCCCATTTAGGCACTCGTTAGGCGGGCAGATATCCCTGTCATCTATCGGTCCTATCATCCAGGCAAGGCGGGAGCCAAAACTGGGTGAAATAGTGCCTCCTAAGGCGGGTCGAGTCCCCTGACAACTCCCCTTACTTTCTTCCGGAGACCAGTTCAAAACGTTAAGTTTGGTAAGAACCATGATTGGGGGTCATCCAGGCAACAAGTGTATCCGATCCAAAGTACTCATGCAGCGGATGCATTCTTCCATGATCCAGAGACGGGTGCAACCAGAGAACCAGAGAAAGAGGTTAAAATGGATAAAATGTATCCGGGAATAGTGCCTCCTAAGGCGGGTAGAGTCCCCTGACAACTCACCCTACCTTCCTCCAGAGTCAGAAAAAGTTCAAGTTAACTTTTGGAAGAACCGCAGAAAAGGGGTGAAATTGGTGAAAAGGTGTCCGGAAATAGTGCCTCATAATGCAGGTAGAGTCCCCTGGCAACTCCCCTTGCATTCCTCCAGAGTCAGAAAAAGTTAAAGTTAACTTTTGGAAGAACCGCAGAAAAGGGGTGAAATTGGTGAAAAGGTGTCCGGAAATAGTGCCTCATAATGCAGGTAGAGTCCCCTGGCAACTCCCCTTGCATTCATCCAGAGGCCAGTTCAAATACTTAAAGTTGTGTAAGAACCGTGATTGGGGGTCCTCCAGGCAACAATGTGTCCGAAAATAGTGTCTCGTTATTCCGTCGAAACTCCCCTTGCATTCATCCAGAGGCCAGTTCAAATACTTAAAGTTTTGTAAGAACCGTGATTGGGGGTCCTCCAGGCAACAATGTGTCCGAAAATAGTGTCTCGTTATTCCGTCAAAACTCCCCTTGCATTCATCCAGAGGCCAGTTCAAATACTTAAAGTTTTGTAAGAACCGTGATTGGGGGTCCTCCAGGCAACAATGTGTCCGAAAATAGTGTCTCGTTATTCCGTCGAAACTCCCCTTGCATTCCTCCAGAGGCCAGTTCAAAAACTTAAAGTTTTGTAAGAACCGTGATTGGGGGTCCTCCAGGCAACAATGTGTCCGAAAATAGTGTCTCGTTATTCCGTCGAAACTCCCCTTGCATTCCTCCAGAGGCCAGTTCAAAAACTTAAAGTTTTGTAAGAACCGTGATTGGGGGTCCTCCAGGCAACAATGTGTCCGAAAATAGTGTCTCGTTATTCCGTCGAAACTCCCCTTGCATTCCTCCAGAGGCCAGTTCAAAAACTTAAAGTTTTGTAAGAACCGTGATTGGGGGTCCTCCAGGCAACAATGTGTCCGAAAATAGTGTCTCGTTATTCCGTCGAAACTCCCCTTGCATTCATCCAGAGGCCAGTTCAAATACTTAAAGTTTTGTAAGAACCGTGATTGGGGGTCCTCCAGGCAACAATGTGTCCGAAAATAGTGTCTCGTTATTCCGTCGAAACTCCCCTTGCATTCCTCCAGAGGCCAGTTCAAAAACTTAAAGTTTTGTAAGAACCGTGATTGGGGGTCCTCCGGGCAACAATTGTGTCCGAAAATAGTGTCTCGTTGTATCCGATCCAAAGTGCTCACTCATCGGACGCATTCCTCCATGATTTCCCCATCATGAGAAATAGGCCGTTTTTTTCTAAGTGCTCTCAAAAACCGGGTTTCCGATTTCGTGCAGAAGGTAGCTTGGAAAAGATGAATGAAAATTGTTAACGGAGGAGGGGAGGTCTCAATTCCCCTCTCCGTTGAAAAGTGCAACGGGTCAGTGGAAATGTCTCCGGGGCTTCCGCCCGAAGCGCCGAAGGGTTGGTCCCCTCACCCGTTGGCACTTAGCCGTTTTTCGAGAATTTTTAAAACGTAGTTTTTGATGAATTTAAGATATAATTGACCGTTTTATTTACTTTTTTTTTGCTTTCCACGGGTGGGGGTGCACGGCAGGCCGCATATGAGCTCCTAAATTCGGCCCGGAACCTCCGGGAATTGGGTCAATTTCATCCACATGTGACTCCCCCATCAAATGTACATGAAATGGACACGAGGAAATGTACATGAAATGGACACGAGGAAATGTACATGAAATGGACACGAGGAAATGTACATGAAATGGACACCAGGAGAGAAGAACCAGGGGTCAACATGGATACAGTTTACCCCGAAATAATGTCTCTTAAGGCGGGTACCAGTCATGGCAACATGTCCAGACCCTGACAGGACTTAAGCCAATATGCATTGGAACTCCTCATTGCATTCTTCCAGGGACACCAGCATACATCCAGGGTACAAGGAACAAGAACCAGGGGTCAACATGGATACAGTTTACCCCGAAATAGTGTCTCTTAAGGCGGGTACCAGTCATGGCAACATGTCCAGACCCTGACAGGACTTAAGCCAATTTGCATTGGAACTCCTCATTGCATTCTTCCAGGGACACCAACATGCATCCAGTGTACAAGGATGAAGAACCAGGGGTCAACATGGATACATTTTACCCCGAAATAGTGTCTCTTAAGGCGGGTACCAGTCATGGCAACATGTCCAGACCCTGACAGGACTTAAGCCAATTTGCATTGGAACTCCTCATTGCATTCTTCCAGGGACACCAGCATACATCCAGGGTACAAGGAACAAGAACCAGGGGTCAACATGGATACAGTTTACCCCGAAATAGTGTCTCTTAAGGCGGGTACCAGTCATGGCAACATGTCCAGACCCTGACAGGACTTAAGCCAATTTGCATTGGAACTCCTCATTGCATTCTTCCAGGAACACCAACATGCATCCAGTGTACAAGGATGAAGAACCAGGGGTCAACATGGATACATTTTACCCCGAAATAGTGTCTCTTAAGGCGGGTACCAGTCATGGCAACATGTCCAGACCCTGACAGGACTTAAGCCAATTTGCATTGGAACTCCTCATTGCATTCTTCCAGGGACACCAGCATACATCCAGGGTACAAGGAACAAGAACCAGGGGTCAACATGGATACATTTTACCCCGAAATAGTGTCTCTTAAGGCGGGTACCAGTCATGGCAACATGTCCAGACCCTGACAGGACTTAAGCCAATTTGCATTGGAACTCCTCATTGCATTCTTCCAGGGACACCAGCATACATCCAGGGTACAAGGAACAAGAACCAGGGGTCAACATGGATACATTTTACCCCGAAATAGTGTCTCTTAAGGCGGGTACCAGTCATGGCAACATGTCCAGACCCTGACAGGACTTAAGCCAATTTGCATTGGAACTCCTCATTGCATTCTTCCAGGGACACCAACATGCATCCAGTGTACAAGGATGAAGAACCAGGGGTCAACATGGATACAGTTTACCCCGAAATAGTGTCTCTTAAGGCGGGTACCAGTCATGGCAACATGTCCAGACCCTGACAGGACTTAAGCCAATTTGCATTGGAACTCCTCATTGCATTCTTCCAGGGACACCAGCATACATCCAGGGTACAAGGAACAAGAACCAGGGGTCAACATGGATACAGTTTACCCCGAAATAGTGTCTCTTAAGGCGGGTACCAGTCATGGCAACATGTCCAGACCCTGACAGGACTTAAGCCAATTTGCATTGGAACTCCTCATTGCATTCTTCCAGGGACACCAGCATACATCCAGGGTACAAGGAACAAGAACCAGGGGTCAACATGGATACAGTTTACCCCGAAATAGTGTCTCTTAAGGCGGGTACCAGTCATGGCAACATGTCCAGACCCTGACAGGACTTAAGCCAATTTGCATTGGAACTCCTCATTGCATTCTTCCAGGGACACCAACATGCATCCAGTGTACAAGGATGAAGAACCAGGGGTCAACATGGATACATTTTACCCCGAAATAGTGTCTCTTAAGGCGGGTACCAGTCATGGCAACATGTCCAGACCCTGACAGGACTTAAGCCAATTTGCATTGGAACTCCTCATTGCATTCTTCCAGGGACACCAGCATACATCCAGGGTACAAGGAACAAGAACCAGGGGTCAACATGGATACATTTTACCCCGAAATAGTGTCTCTTAAGGCGGGTACCAGTCATGGCAACATGTCCAGACCCTGACAGGACTTAAGCCAATTTGCATTGGAACTCCTCATTGCATTCTTCCAGGGACACCAGCATACATCCAGGGTACAAGGAACAAGAACCAGGGGTCAACATGGATACAGTTTACCCCGAAATAGTGTCTCTTAAGGCGGGTACCAGTCATGGCAACATGTCCAGACCCTGACAGGACTTAAGCCAATTTGCATTGGAACTCCTCATTGCATTCTTCCAGGGACACCAACATGCATCCAGTGTACAAGGATGAAGAACCAGGGGTCAACATGGATACAGTTTACCCCGAAATAGTGTCTCTTAAGGCGGGTACCAGTCATGGCAACATGGGGTGATGTATATGGGCACTTGAGCACCAGCAAGACCCCCACCTCCATAACCTTGTGCACCAGGTGAACATGTGTACCCACACTTAAGCACTCCCCCACGGACTAAACCAAGAGGGAACACCGGTCAGAAGTTCGTTTCCCTGGTAACACTGAATAACAACAAAATAGAACCCCCAAGGGTTGCATGTGTGTAGGCATAGTTGGTAACATTTGTCTTGCCCTTGGCAGGGAATTTGCATTGGTAGTTGACATCACATTTACATTGTGCGGACTTCAGTACATTTTAAGGACAAGTCCCATGTTAACTATGTCCATAAGACAGACATATTCCTTACATACCTTAGGGATATACGCGTCCCCCGTAGCGACATTAACTACCAGTCGCGGTAAGCCAAATGTACAGAATGGATAAAATGGATAAAATGTACCCGGGAATAGTGCCTCATAATGCAGGTAGACTCCCCTGATAACTACCCTTGCATTCATCCACAGGCTAAATAAGTTAAAGTTAACTTTTGGAAGAACCAGAGAAAGGGGTTAAAATGGATAAAATGTATCCCAAAATAGTGCCTCATAATGCAGGTAGACTCCCCTGATAACTACCCTTGCATTCATCCACAGGCTAAATAAGTTAAAGTTAACTTTTGGAAGAACCAGAGAAAGGGGTTAAAATGGATAAAATGTATCCCAAAATAGTGCATCATAATGCAGGTAGACTCCCCTGATAACTACCCTTGCATTCCTCCACAGGCTAAATAAGTATAAGTTAACTTTTGGAAGAACCAGAAAAAGGGGTTAAAATGGTGAAAATGGATCCCAAAATAGTGCCTCATAATAAGATTTGACATGGGCAAACAGGCTATCTCAGACTTCCATGACATACACCGGGAAAACCACCTCACTTTGGCCGCTCACAGAGACCCAAAACACGGACTACAGACCTCCAGCATATCTACCTGACATGCGTACTTCCATAACCTCGCGCACCTTGGGACCCCGGGCCCCCGAACTTAAGCACTCCCCCACGGACTAAACCCAGATGATTACACCCTCAAGAAACTCGTGCCCCTGGTAACCTATAAGGGGGTCTATTTTGCGGTGCTTTACAGTCCGCCCATCGGACACCATAGTCGGACTTATTCACAGCAGCAG